>NW_007232862.1:116965-202556 GCF_000164805.1 Carlito syrichta
TTTTTTTTTTTTTTTTTTTTTTTTTTTTTTAGTTGGAGTCTCACTCCATCGCCCACTCGGGGCTATCCCAGTGTCGACCTGCTGGCCACCTCAGTCTTCAATGTAGCCGGAACTACAGGCATATGCTATCATGCCCAGCTTATTTTTTTATTTATTGTAGAGATAAGGTCTCACCATGTTGCCCAGACTGGTCTCGAACCCACAGGCTCAGGCAATCCTCTCACCTCAGCCTCCCAAAGTGCTGGGATTACAGGCTTGAGCCAACATGTTCTTACCACAGAAAATTAATAATAAATGCTATCCAAAATAAAACAAAACAATGAATACCTTAGCACCCAGCTCTTTATTTTAAATACCAATGTCCAATAAAAGAATCTAGGTCTTCTTAAGAAATGGCAGAGTTTGGATTTGGGGAATGAAAATAATTAGATGGGTCTGGAATATGTTGTGTCAGAAAGTAACAAAACATACAAAAAATATACTCCAGCTTGAAGGTTCTCCTACTACCCAATTTGAACATCAAAAGAAATCATGAGAGTAACAGTTGGTAACAATTTGAGTAAAACACATATCCATGAAGCACTACTATTATAAATATGTTAATTTTTAAAATAGATATGTGGAGGGGAATGAGGATGACCAATAGAAAGACAACTAATAAATCCACAAGGAACAATAGAATTCGAATGTTGTCACTTGGTAAACACCATAATAATTGATTTAGGAATGAATGTTCAAAAATTACTAAACCTGGTAGATGTATATTTTATAAAGAACCAACATTTATATAGTCTTAGTATATCTTCCCATGAAATTATTTCTAGTTGTTTAATAAGTATCATATACTGGATAATTAACATTACAGTGGAAAAACCTGGTAGATACCATCTTATCCAAGTAATAAGCATTAATAATACAGACAATATTGCAAATTATAATTGTTGCCTCCTGATATGCTGCAATGAGAAGAACACAACATCATTTCTTTGGTATTCCTCCCAAAAAATGCGTAAGTCATGAAGAAACCCCAGACAAATCCAAAAAGGGATATCCTAAAAAGTAGCTGTTCTAAACTGTTCAAAAATGTCAAAGTTAAGAAAAATAGGAAAAGACTGAGGAACTGTTGTAAACTGAAAGAGACCAAAGGAACATTTCAGTAAAACATGTGCTCCTGAATTGGATCCTGGACTTGTAAATGACATTATTCGGATAATTGATAATTTGTTTTGGAGTGTGGGGATCATACGGCAATATTGGAGCAAAGCAAATTTTAATAGCTGTTCTGTATTAATATAGGAGAGTGTAATTTGTCCTTAAGAAATGCACTCTGAAGTATGACAAGGAATGTAGCATTAGCCTGCAGTTTCTTTTCAGTGGTTATACAGGAGCACTATGTATTATTTTTCCAACTTACATATAAGTTGGAAGTTATTTTAAAAGACAAAATAAAGCAAACAAAATATTTTGACTAAAATTGGATATCCTATTGAAAAATCCCAAGGCCATGGAAGACTGGGAATGTTCATATGGATTATCAGAAGAAGCCTATTCCACGCGTTCTGTCTCCTGTTTCTGTTGGGTTTTGTTACATAATCCTGCCCAAGGAGGCATGGTTGTGTGATTTCCTTCACCTGCAGATGAGACCCATATAAAATCAAGGGTCTTCTCCTTGTCCTTATTGTAGTCTAGAAGTTTCTAGTATTTACAAAAACTCATGTGGCACCATCTGATTTTTTTTTGTATTAAGATAAAATAACAGTTGTCTCTCAAGATACTAATTTTCAAGAGGAGTCAAACTTGGAAATTGAATAGACTATGCTGCAAAATTTTGATTAGTACTTATGAAATGGAACATTTGCTTAACCAAAATTTGCTTTTGTTTTGACATATTACATTTTGTAAAAAAATATATATATATTGGTACAGGCAAGTGCTGTGGCTCAGCACTTTGGGAGGCTGAGGTGAGAGGACTGCCTGAGCCCAGAGGTTCAAGACCAGCCTGAGCAACATGGTGAAACCTCGTCTCTACAATAAAAATTTAAAAATTAGCCAGGTATGGTGGCTCATGCTTGTAGATCTAGCTATTTGGAAGGCTGAGGTGAAAGGATCGCCTGAGCCTAGCAGGTCGAGGCTGTGGTGGCCGTGAGCGTCCCACTGCTCTCCAGCCTAAGTGACACAGTGAGCCTCTAACTCAAAAAAAAATTATATATATATATATTAGAAATCGGAAGTTATTTTAAAAGGCAAAATGAGGCAAACAAAATATTTGACTAAAATTGGATATCCTATTGAAAAATCCCAAGGCCATGGAAGAATGGGATACACACACACACACACACACACACACACACACACACACACACACACACACAGATAAATGTATTAGGTTTCTCCAGAGAAACAGAGCCAATAGGATATATGTATATATAAAAGGGAACTTATTAGGGAGAATTGGCTCACATGGTTACAAGTTGAAGTCCTACCATAGGCAATGAGAAAAGTGGTAGCTTGGCTCTGTCCAAGTTCCAAAGCCTCAAAACCAGGGAAGCTGACACTGAAGTCCTCTCTCAGAGGGAGAAGGCCCGAGAGCTCCCAGGAGGCCAAAGGTGCAAGTCCCAAAGTCCAAAGACAGAAGATCTGGAGTCTAATGTCCAAGGGCAGAAAGAGAGGCAACAAAGCTTCCCGCCAGGGAAAGAAGAGAGAACATGAGGAAACTCAGCTGAGCTTCTTATCCACCCCCTTAAGGGGATCTTCTATATTTTCTTTTCCTTTTTTTTTTTTCTTTCTCTCTTTATTTTAAAGATGTGGGGTACAATTCAAGGTTAGGCAGCCAACAGACGCTTGAAAAAGTCTCAGCCTCACTCATCATCAGAGAAATCTAAATCAAAACCACGCTGAGATACCATCTAATCCCAGTAAGAATGACCATTATTAATAAAACAGCAACAGATGCTGGCGAGGATGCGGAGAAAAAGTAACGCTTCTACACTGCTGGTGGGAATGTAAACTAGTGCAACATCTTTGGAAGACAGTGTGTTGATTTCTGAAAGAACTAGAAATTTACCTTCCATATGATCCAGCAATCTCCCTATTGGGAATATATTCAGCTGAGCTTCTTACCTCCTTTCACCTGCTTTGTTCTAGTGTGCTGGCAGCTGATTTGTATGGTTTCCGCCCACATTGAGGGTGGACTTTGCTCTCCCAGTCCTCTGACTCACATATCAATCTCCTCTGGAAAGCCCCTCACAGACACACCCAGAATCAATGTTTCTCCAGTAATCTAGGCATCCCTCAATCCAGTCAAGTTGACACCTAATATTAACCATTATAGTACATTCTCTTGACTTTGAAAAAAATAAAAATAGGAAAGAAGGAAGGGAGAAAGGGAGGAAATATTCTTTTTTAAAGAGAGATCTTTTAGTATTCCAGAGGCATATGAAATCCAGTGGAAAATGCCTCATTTTTATTATAGATCCCAGAAGTTGCATTGTTTTGGGTTATTGATATCGTGTCATTTGATTATAACTTATATTTTATAAAATTTCTAAACAATAAAGAATTCTATAATTTAAATGTCCTAATTAGATTTCAGACAAAAACAAAAGCAAATTCTGTCTACAGTTCTATTATTTGTATAAAATTCACCCATTTTACATGATAATGATATTTAAAATATTATTTGCAACAACTTTTCTAAGTCCTTTTTTATTTTTAAATCTACTTTTTAAATTCTTTAATGTCATAAAGATCTGTAAGTATGAGCTAAAAGAAAAGATATTTAAATTAAAACAGTCTGCCTTGATTCCCCAGGGGAGTGATGAAATAGCACTTAAATTACTAACAAATTTAATTTTCAACCCAGGTGTGAACCATCAAAAGTTTTGCAAACTCCTCTGCTTTAAGCAAGTGCTTTGCATCTATATCAAAATCTAACACCATCGATATCTAATCTAGAATGCAGATTCAGAAAGCTGTCAGATTTGTACTATGGTGACATTATTTTGTTTCAATTATAAATCAAAGCTATCAATAGTTGACTGTAAAGACATGTACCACCCAAAAGTTAAGCCCTGTTGATACAGCCCACTTTAACTTTGTATCACTCTTTCCCTCCATTTGTAGAACTTACCCAAATAGCTTTTTTATTTTTATTTTGGCAAAATTATAATGAAATGAAATGAATAGTTCCCTTACTTGAAATAGATTTGTCATGTAAACAGTTATTAGAACTATATGACCTATATCTTTAACCACTGCTCCTGTGACTTTTCAAATGTAATGAAACTGTCTATTCAGTATAGCTTTCTTGGACTTTCATGGCCCTGTTAGTCCTCAAAATAATAAGGCAAGGCTCGCAAAGACAGATGGCAACTGCCAAGATTACAATTACTTTTATATTGATTTAACGCTGGTAAAATATTAAAATATTTTATCTCCTGGAAAACAACTTGAAAATATACTAGTGAAATTGAAAGTTAGGATGAAAAGTGTTTTTTAAATCTTAATTTGGGCCAAATCTCCATCTTTATCATTACAGCAAATGTTTTTAGAGCCTTCACTGAGATGAGGAAAAACAGTTTGAAAATGCTTTGGTTTTTATGTTTTGATTCTATTTCTACATTTACTAAGATTGATTTAACTACCTACTGTCTAGTTAGCTAGACATATCATTGTAAGTAATATATATCATTTGTAAATAATACCACTTATTTATACTTTTTATAAATGCATGCCATTTATAAGTAATAAATGCATTTATCTGCTATAACGTATTTTGGTTTTGATTGTTTATCCTAATAGTTCTAAAATATTTCTGGTATTTTTAAAGCATTATATAATTTTAACCCATTTAGATTTTGTTTCATTTGGAGCTTGCCTTCTACCAATTTTGCTGTATTTTGAGATAAGATTGTTGACTATATGCCTCAAAATAAAGATAAAATTACCTATAACCGTTTTTTACCAAAGGAAAAATATTTACCATATATGAAATATATCTATCTTGAGTTTTGAAATCTAGAATTTTCTAATTCAGGAGAAGGACTCGTTATTTAGGACATTAAATCAAGAGCTTGGTAAGAACAGAATGAGTTGTAGTTACAACTTACACCAGAGTCACACTATAGTGCCCTCCTGTGGAGGTTTGGTTAAAACTTTATTTTTGTGCCCATGAGAATGATTTTCAAAACGTCATCACATTCAGAATTACTGAAGTTCAATTATAGTTTGGTCATTATTTTTTCATTTATAACTATGCATTAAGATACTTTTAAAATATAAAAAGCATTCACTGTTCAGGAGATTTGTGGTTCATAATAAAAATTGAGGCATGTCAGCTTTTTACCTACAGTTCTTAATTATTTTGTTAAAATGGATTTTTCCTTGATTTTTACTTAAACAGTTAAATAATAAAGAGCATAATCAAATCCTTAACCAGGAAGATAAATTCTTCAGCTAAGATATTTTCAGATTTATGTAACGAAAACAGAGTTTTCTTATTAAAAGATGCAGACTATAATAATGCAGACTATAATATTGTAAAATCACAAAAGAAAAACATTTAGTTTAGAATATACACTCATTTATATTTATTTTAAAATATGCAAAAGGTGACTTTTTCCAAACTGTTAAGCTTCCCGTCCCCAATTCAAGAGTTAACCTTTTTTCTGAGGATAAATTAATATTTCTTAGTAGGCATTTTGTTTCAAAATAATTTGGTTCATTTGTTGTACCTCTCAGCCCTAAACCTCCTTTTAGTTTTTAGGAGTATAGAAATGTGAGCTTTATCATATGTGGCACATGCACATTCATATATACGCTGAGACCTCTGTACACTTGGTACACATTTATCATTATGTTTCAGTGTATACAAAATTCTCAGATTTGTGGATTTAGGTGTCCAATATTTTCTGTTGTATTTACTTTTTTTCCTTCTCAGCCTACTGCTTCACTATCCAACCTTTTCTAATTTGCTAATGCCAAGGATGTCTGTTAACTACTCAAAAATAAAGCCCACCCTCCTTTTTAAATAGGAAGTTAAATAGGTGTTAAGAATCTCTAGAACCTAATTAAGATTTTCTTCAAGATGCAGGGAGAAGAAAAATAACACTAAAAAGAGTTAAGAGAAAAACAAGAAAGCTATCTGCAACATTTTATGTCAACAAGAAATACAATGGATTTTTGTCTCTTCACATAAATCTCTTTAAATCTGTCTCCTGCAAAGGAGAAGGGAAAAACACTGGTTTTTCAAAGTTTAAATGTCTGTAATTACAGACTATTAGGTAACTGGCAACGTTCATAACTAGAGAAGTAAGTGGAGCTCTTTCTGAAGGAATAACCATGATCAAAGAGATTATGAGTAAGCTCATCCAAACTAGAAGTGTTGGATAAAATCTTAAAATAAAAACAAAAATAGGATGAGAAAATGTAGTACAGGGTGGAAGATGGTGTTCGTTTCCTCTAGTAAAAATTACTTAATTAGTGAGACCAGATTAGATTAGAAACATAATTGAAGAACTCAACCTAAAAGTAACCTTAAAATTTTAGGAATAGTATACTTAGTTAGTACTGAGCATTCTTGTTCTTCTGTGTTCCAAAGAGAATTCAAAAGAATGGGATTTTTCAAGGCCAGGAATATATGAAGTTTCATTGATGAGCAAAGGTGAAATCTAAGATGTCTCAATGAAATAAAATGAGACCCAGCTGGAAATGTTTCCTCCAAAGGATTCAGGATGAACCCCAAAAAGCTATTTACATCAGTGAGCATCACATGGCCCATAGTCAAAAGGGAATATGTGGGACTCAGAACACAACCTCTTCAGAAAGCTAGTTCAATGTCAGCAAGAACTTGATCTGCTGTCTTCCTAGACTCCATGCAGGACTGAGCGCAGTTTACCATCCATAAAAAATGATAAAGTCGAGGTGAAGTCATCTAAGACTAGGTAATTGTAATCCTTAAATCTTGAGTCCTAGTTTCCTACCAAGAGCCCCTGGAGCAGTCAAATTTAGACAGAGAACTACAGTCTGGTGTCAATACAGTTTAGTTATTCTCCCACACCAACATTTTTAGAGCTTCTACTATCCCCTAAAGATCCTCTTGAAAAAGATGAAGACCTGGCCTTCAAGGAGTTGTTGACCTTATAGCTGTAAATGTTATCATCTATCACCCATGGTTTTTCCTGGAAACTTTTTTTTAATACAAAATTACTTTTCCCTCTCTACTTACTCTGTCACACAAGCCATGGCAAAAATTGTTCCAAAGGCTTGATGAGACTTGGGGAAGAAAAGAATGAGTAACCAAGCAAGATAAGTGAGGGAAAGAAAGGAAAGTTTGAAGAGGTGCTAACAATTCTGACTCAACCTTTCCAAGGCCCCTTCATTTAGTAATTCTGGGTCCAGAAGTACCACCAAGGGATTCCTGTGCTGCTGCTATCCAAAATTTGACCATGTAGCTGATGAATCACCTGTAGTGCTTTCAAAAAATTATCTAACCAAGAGCAGTGGCTCACACCTGTAATCACAGCACTTCGGGAGGCTGAGGAGGGAGGATTACTTGAGGCCAGGAGTTCAAGATCAGCCTGGTCAACATAGTGAGACTCCTGTCTCTACAAAAAATTTAAAAATTAGCTGGGCGTGGTGGTATGTGCCTGTAGTCCTAGCTACTTGGGAGGCTGAGGCAATAGGATCCCTTGAGCCCAGGAGGTCGAGATACAGTGAGCCATGATCATGCCACTGAACTCCAGCTTGGGCAACAGAGTGAGATCCTTCCTCAAAAAAATAATAAAACAAAATAAAATAAAACAAACTATCAACAATTCCCCCCATCATAATTCTAGTTCAAGAGGTCTGGCAGAGGGCTTGGCATCTTTAGTTTTTAAAAGCTCCATAGTGATTTTGATGTACGAATATAACTGAAAATTGGCAGATTAAACTTTGCCATACCTGGGTATCACTTGCTGGCATAGGGCCACCTACCATCTCCTTCCCCAAAGAAACAGGAAGAGGCCATTGACAGGGGCAGCAAAATAGCAGGAGTCTAGATCCCAAAAGATTTTGTGAAAAGAAGAGCCACAATAACAGTTTTGCACTGATTACTTATGGAATTTTATTTTTCAAGATAAGATGCTATATTGTTAAAGCTTCTGTTATTTGAGGTTTTCTTTCACTTTAACAGCTAAATGCTTACCAAATATACTAAAGTCATTACTTTATATTAACAAACAAATATTAGTCACCTTTAATTTTTAGCTATTAAAGTTAAAACATTTTTAAGTGCTTAATTGGAGATTTTTTGTTTTGTTTTGTTTTTAATTTTTTATTTTAAAGATGTGGGGTACAATTCAGGATTAGATATACACGTGGTCATCATACAGGTGAAGTTTGGGCCCCCCTTTGGTCCCCACTTTGCCTGGTTTGAGATCAGGTACCCTTATTGATGTTACGTGTCCCCTCCGCCCCCGGCAGTTTCCTGCTACTATTTTAAGTGATAGCTTCAGAATCAAAATATCATAGCATATATTTTCTCTACTCAAAAATTGTTATAATTTATCTATATTATAATTTTAGATATATGGTATTATAACTCTAACATAGGATTATTATAGCATACATTAAATCTTGACAATTGTCTTGTTCAATAAATGTTGTAGTGGTTTGAACCTTCTTGCAAATCATATACAGTAAAAGCCATATAAATTCAGACCCAAATATTTTTTAATTTTAAATACATCAACTTGATGTGCACTAATAATAAACTTTGGTCTAACAGAATGGAGACACTCATAATTTAAAGAATATTATGCAGAGGCTGTTTATAAACCGCTCATGCTCTCTTAAGTAGGACAGAGTTTGAATTTGGCAGCATTTGCTGTTTATATGCAAATGGACATTGCTAATTATATAAGTGAGGTTTGTTTTTGTTTGGTTTGGATTTTTTTCTGTCATTAAGTATATCCAGAATCTCAACTTGTAACATTTTATTGGCAGTTTCATTAATATACCCGTCTTTTTTTTTTAACAAAGTTTCTGCGAGAGCACTAAGTTTGACAGAAAATGATTGACTATTTTCTTAATTTCTCCAGGAGAGGACAAAGCTAGTAAGATTCTAGATGCACAGAAGAGAAGTTAATTCACTACAAACAGTGAATGCCATGGGCATAAGGATTAAGTTTTCTGAGAATCTTGCTTGAGAGACTGAGAATCGCAATCACTTGAAAAGTGAAGTTCTATTTGGAAATATTCTATAATTCAGACTGGAAATATCTCAAATTCAGACTGGCTTTTCACCCAACTCATAAACTAACAATATTTGAAAGATAGGGAAGTAGTTCCAATTCTTCAGAAATATGAGTTCACTTTTTTTAAAGTTTCATCTTTGGTAAGAGTTCTCATCTAAATGTTACAAACAGCAATTTAGTTTGCAAGTTTTAAGCATGAGAGTCACATGATAAAAACAGTATTTTGAGCAAAGTAATTCGGTAATGTTATAACATCATTTTGAAATGAATAATTTCAAAATTAGGAAACTGAGAAATTATTTTTAAATGCTAGGATATAGTAATGAAAATAAAAGGGAGTAGACATGTATAAGAAATATTATAAAGGAAATTTAACCTGGAAGTTGATGACCACTTGGATATGAAAGACTAAGGAGTTAAGAGAAACCAAAACTTGCACAGATTTGAGCAAGAGGATCTAAAATAGTAATTGTGTCATTAACATAATTAGAGAAGCCAATATTTCATAATAAATAGTAAGAGTTGTGAATATAAGTTTAGTATTAAATACAGTAAGTTTAATGTGATAGTGGAATGACAAAATATGAACTTCCCACAAACAGTTGGAGATACTGGGCCTGATAGGTATAATAGGAAGGACATTTACTGAACTTGGAGAGAGAATTCTCCTGTAATAATCTGTATCTAGCCATCTTTGTACGGACATGGCTTCTCTTACCATCCGCTGTGACACTGTTACAAAAAGGTGCCAGGTCCTTGGTCACACTGCAGTGTGAGTGTGTCCTTTGGCACAGGCTCTGGACATGAGTGAGGGGTAGAGGAGAAACCAGGTTTGAAATGTATGGAGCTAAAAGCAAGGCTATGAGAAATTCTTCTAAACATCAGCTGTGTAAAAAGCTATTCAAGTCTTGCCATGAGTTAAATGACATTTTAAGAACTCAAATATATTTTTGAAGACTTGGAATAAAAACCAAAGTGCAAATGAAATGCAAACATTTTATTCAGTAAATTTTGAATATACCATTTTAACTGCAATTTGGGCAGACTTTTAGAATGTTTTAGTTCAACAAGTGAGAAATTACAACTTCTGATTTGGCTTTATATGCAGCGTACCTTCTTTTGTCATCTTTAAGTTAATTTATTAGAGAACTAAGAAACATTCAAAATGTAATGGAATGTGAAACAAGAGCAATACAAGTGAACAATAAAATCAATAGAAGTTATTTTGACATCAAGAAGGAATTGTAACCTTCCAAAATTTAGATCACAAAAGTAGTAATCCAATAAGAGGAAGAGATACATTTTAAATAGCAATGAACTGGTTTCCAGATTGCATGATGATCCAATTAATAGAGAAAAGTGAATCATGGGACATATTTTAAAAAGTTAAATTTCTTGCAATTTTACAAAAAAACTAATACCAATTAAGGTAGCATAAAAAGTACAATTTGCCTTTACTATTAAAACATCAACACAAGCTGATTAATGAGTGCTATCCATTTAAAGAATACAGAGTATGTTAAATTGTTTCCTACCTAAAAGAACCTGAAAAGATCCTTAAATCTTACAGTTCATGTATGAAGAAAACTTGCTAAAGATTTTTCTGAAACTGAACATCAATCCTAAAATGTACATAATGTTACCAATAATAAGTTGTGCAGCTGAAACTTTGCTAAGTTATCAATAATAAAAATATTTCTGCTAACCAAGCTAGAAGAAAAACTGAAAAATCCTTGTGTTCTTTCTATGATAAATATTACAATATCAAATCTGAAAGTAAACTAAAATGTACTTTAGAAATAATTAAGCAGCTAATAATTTCTTAATTTCATTTTTAATTTTATGCCATTTGTGGAACTTGTTAGCTTTTCAATAAATGTAATTTGTTGTTAATTCTTTTATTGTTCCGTATACTCACTTTTGTGCACTCTGTATATTCATTTTTGGGCTAGTTTTGTATTATGATTTAGCTCCAGACTTCACAAAATCTGTGCTGTCTGCAGTTTGTATATGATTCTTACTGGACGGGGAGAAACAGGAAGGCCAGGTAGAAGGTGGTAGCTGTGTTCTATGTGGTGTGGAATGGGGTGGTGGCAGGGACGTGGAGAGAAATATTTCAGAGCATATCTGACAGGAATTGTTCAAGAATTGGGTGCAAAGGATGGGAGAAAGAGAAGAATCAAGGATGCCTCCCGGGATTTAGTTTGGACAACTGAAAGACTGAGGAAGAGACAGGTTTAAGAGAATAAAAGAAGTTTCTTCTTTGCTTTGGAAATGTTAAGTATGTCACATTTTCTCCACTATATTACCGCCCTCCATGCTGGCTATTATATTTTACCTTCTAGTCTCACCCAATTTAGACTCCAAACTCAAAGAGGGCAAGAGCTAACTATTTTTTTGCCCTCACCAGTATAAGATTTCTCTTCCGTTAGATTTAACTCATGTTGCACCAACTATAAGCAATTTGCTCCACCAGAACTAGATTATAATCCTTCAAATTAAACTCTGGCTACAAAAAAAAAAAAGGAAATGGATAAGAGATCAGATTTGGAAAGAGAGAGAACAGTTAGGTAGCACCTTAGTTCTGTCACCCGCTAATTATGGGGCCTTGGAAAAGTAACATAACCTCCCAGAGCCTCCTGTTCCTCATCTAAAAATGAGAATGATTATCCTTATCTTACAGGATTATCACAAAGTAAAAATAAAACAATGTATGCAAAATGCTTATTACAGTGCCCAGCATACATTAACACTCAATAAACGGTAGGATGTACTTACATTTGGTTTTCTTGCCAATGCAGACAATATCTATAGCACAGACATCACAAAATCAGTGTACTAGAAAATTTTAAGAGAGAGAAGTTATTTTTTTTCAGCATAAGAACATATCTTAAATAATTTCAGGAGAAGATAATAGGTTTCTGCACTCTTCCAGTCCTGAAAATGGGGAAGGGAGATAAAAAGGCACTGTGAGCAAAAATAGAATGAATTTACCCAATTCTTTACTGCACTATTTAACCTCTGCTTTCTTAATCATATGCACAGCAGGGGAAAGGATGTGCTAAAACAATTCATGTGTCATGAACAAAGCAGCTGCAGATTTTAGCTCAAAAATCACACTAGGAAAACCACCAGTTGGAAGTAAAGTAATAAGGCCAAATTTATTTTTTTAATTGAGTCTTGAGTTACAAGCAACCCTTTAATTACATTAATCAAGCAGACTTCCTCTCAGCAAATGATGAGGGAAATATATTGTCCTAACTTTTGCAAAATTTGTTTTAAAAATTGCTGGATATTATTAGACATATGGAAAATAAATCCCTTGATTTCTTTTTTATTTTTTCTCCATCTTTTCAATGTAGCCATAGCAAAAGACAAACATTCACTTACTTCTAGACATGACTTACTCTAAAAGACTGTAAATTACATTTCAAATTTAAAACATTTACATTTCTATATTTAAAACCTTAGCACTCCATGAGTAAATTCCGCTTTTTTGTAACACCATAATTTTTATTTCCATTGTTCTGATTTTTTAAATTTTTGATATATGTTCCCAAGAAAATTGACTCTACAAGTTGGATGACTGTCAATCAACAGGTTACTTGCCCCATTTAACAGGTGAAGGCTTGTAGGAGATTAGATGATGTGGCCAGAGGTTGTATAGTTATTAAATTACTAAAGCTGGAACTGGACTCAGGCCTGTTTAACCCCAGGTCTTAACAAATGTTGTGTGCATCTTTTGTTCTAGAATACTCCCCTTATGTCTCTCTTATTTTGTAATACTACTTACTCTGTCTACCTGGCATTTTCTTTCCCTATTCAACCCTACCTGCATGCTAACTCCTATCTGTCCTACAAGATTCAACTAAGGCACTATCTCACCTTAAAACTATCCCTGAATCTCCTCTTTTCTTCTCTCCAAACAGAATGAATTGACCAACCTTCTTCTACATTTCTAGACACCCTGCACATAGTTCTGATAATTGTTTCACTCTGGAAATCAACTTGTTTGTCATTCTTACCAAACCCCCACCCACTAGACTGTGACCTCCTTGAAAGTCAGGGACTAAGTGTTGTATGCCTCTCAATTCCCACGACACTACTTGGCTTGTAGTGCATGCTCAGTAAAGGTGAAAAAATTATATAAATGAGAATTTTTAAAATATAAAGTTCCTTGTTTTCTGAAAAAATTAAGAAAGCTTTAAGGAATTTCTTGGAGTTTAGATTAACTTTCGAAGATACATAGGATTTACAGAGGAGGGCAAGAGAAATGTTAAAATTTAAAGCAAGTGATTTGGTATAAGCCATGAATTGAAATTTCCAAATTATAACAGCATTACAGGAAATGCAAAAAAACCTTAATTTATATTTCTGTCACTACCAGTCATACTTTGAGAATGCAATAAAATAACTACTATTTTACAGTAAGGGTCCAAAGAGTGTACATTACACATTTTACATTTCCTGGCCTTTAAAAGTAACTGTCATGTAATTTACAGTTTGTTCAAGCAAGTGAACAAACATAGCATCCTTATAATCAGTGTCATCAAGCATCCCAGCAACAATCCATTTGATCTAATATTTCATAAATGAAATGTGTTTAATCCAGATGGTGTTTCTCAACTAAGAACAATCTTGGTTCATGATGAAACAAAAGTAGTCATTCAGTAGATGGCACTCCTGTGTTGTGCTGGCATATCAGCACTCCCTACGCTAGGAGGCGCTGAAGAGCAGAGCTGGAGTCCTCAAGAGGAAGGCACCAGCAGTCCTGGTACTTTCTCACAACCCCTCTGCAATCATAAACCAGCTTAGGCTCTATTTAAGAAAAACACACAAATACCATAGGGCCCTTACTAAGAGAACGAAGTTAAATTTAAGACCATTCAATAAAACTGAAATAAAATATGACAAACACTTTGCAAGGGAGATAAGTGGCATGAGTTTTCATTTCCAAATGCACACCTATATTCCACAGACTTATATTTTAAGATCAGTCATTTGCCCCCTTTTTTTGGATTAATGTCTAGTCCTTTAAAAGTTTAGCAGCATTTCAGTGCTATTCCTGTGTGTATATAACCAGTAATGTTTGTCAAGAGTTTTGGGAGGAAAGGGCTACATTAATGTCAGTTATTAATATTTGAAGCTTTATATTTAGCTATCCAATGTGTTTTCCATAATCTATGACCAGAGGTCTATTTGTATCCTTCTAACTATAAACATTTTAAGTAAAAATAACCATTGACCAGCAACAGTATTTCTTCTGTTCTTTATCATTAAAGTAATATTTATCAGAAATTAACAATCATGCTCAAATTCTTCAAGAGCCAAATTTATTTTGACATGGTTTTATATTCCAAATCATTTAATGCCACTTGATTCTCTGGCTTTGGGTAATTATTATGAGTAGCAGCTAGTTGACAAGGAGTCCCCTCACAAACCCCACTGTGCCCTTTTCTTCCAAGCTCTTTTTTTGTCTGGCTGACTCCTAATTGGCACATTATTTGGTTGCCAGCTAAATTAAGAGTGACTCACCCTACAGTCCTCTGCCCAGCCCAGTTGTGGCCGTTTTCACATAGTGTTATACGAGTTGTACAGGAACTATTGTGTTCCCTGCCTTCTAACTCGTCCTCCAGACTGTAGCCCCTGTGAGGACAGAAATCCTGCCTATAACATGTCCGGCATATAGAATGCATTCAGTTCAATTAAACTGAACCCAAATCGAAATCTGACACAAAAGAAAAACTTCTTTTAAACATGTGATACTAGCAGAGCGTCACGGGAAATTTACCAAGATGACTTTTCACTTTCTTCTTAAATGATATCTCAACTTCATTTTCTTTGAAAGACCCAGAGTGTCTTTATTTATTTGTTTGTTTGTTTGTTTATTTATAACTTTTGAGTTGGAATCTCACTCGTTGCCCAGGCTGGAGTGCAGTGGTATGCTCATGACCACCCCAGCTTCAACCTGCTAGGTTCCAGCTATCCTTCCGCCTCAACCTTACGTGGAGCCGGAACTACAGGCGCGCTACTATACCCGCCTGTTGTTTTTTTTTTTTAATTGTAGAAACGTGGTCTCGCCAAGTTGCCTGGACTGGTCTCTCGAGCCTGCAACCTCAGGTAATCCACTCGCCTCAGTCTCCCAAAGTGCTGGGACTACAGGCTGAGCCACCAAGCCTGGCCTAAAGACCCAAAGTGTCTTTAAAAAGGAGGGGATGAAAAAGTTGGGTTCACTTAAAACTGGTTCTCTGAGACTAGAGTTCAAATCTGAGATTTTACTAAAAACCAAGATAGATTTGAGGGCTACTTACCACATGCGCTATCTGCTAGTGCATTTTTTTAAAGATCACACCAATTCCCATGTTTGGCATGCACTCACAAGAACAAGAATAGGCCAGAATATATTGGCTGAGCTTACATACAGGAGTCTGCAGAATACAGGCCTATGCTCTTTCTGACTCAGGCCAGCAACATTAGTCTTTCACTTTTATGAGCACTAAATTTCACTCTAGTTTTAATAATAATAACAATAAACATAATAATAAAATCTTGTTTATATAAGAGGTTCATCTTGTTAAAAATGCACTGAGACTCATGGTGCTTTATAGGACCCAATTTATGCTCTCTTTGGTGATTTAAAGGTGATAACATGTGATTCATTGCCACCTAGTTCTGAATTTTAATAATATAATGACTCACAATTTTTACATTTCTTAGAGAACCAGCTTGGCTAAAAAACATTGCAGTTGTTTTTACTAGGGTCATCTGAACTATGGTCCCCAGAATGTTCATGAAAAAGACATGCTTATGTGTTCTGAATGGCTATAATCTATCATGGCTGGTGCAAGGTTGACAGATTATGAGTTTACAATGTCAGCCCAGTGAATTAAAGCTTTGTTGTAGACCAGCTTGCCATGCAATTATTTCCAGTTCCTATCCTATAAATCATCACTCTTCACATGAAAATCAGCAATTTCCATCTAATGTTCTAAGCATCCATGCTTTGTCTGAATTGTGCTGTCTGATTCTGCACCTAGAACAGCATGACAGGACTGGTACCAGTAGCTTAGAAAATAAATTTCACTGTCACTAGAACCTATTTAAGGAATATTCCGTGCTTTAACTTGTGTGTGTGTTTGTGTGTGTGTGTGTGTGTGTGTGTGTGTGTGTGTGTGTGTGTGTGTGTGTGTGTGTGTGTAGCTGTTTGGTATTTATGTTGAAATCATAGGAAATGAATTTAAATAGAAACACTTCTCATGTCTTATCTCTGCAAACAAAAAAACATAATTTACAATAAATTAGCACAGCAGTTGTTAGTGTAGCTCAGCTTTATTTTGCAATTCTCACACCTAAGCTCACAAGATGACACTTTTTTCTGATAAGGTAATCTTTATAAGGTAGTCATGTAGGTGATTAAATCTGACAGATGCTAGTGAGATGGTGAAATTCAGAGATATAACAGCAAATGCTTTAAAAGATTCTTGTTAAAAATAAGGAAATGTCTTATGATCTACCAATAAAAAATTGATCTGATAAAAAGAATATATTCGTTTTAATGTTGTATTTCTGTGTCTAAAACCAAAATAAAAGTATTCACTAATAAGTAAATAAACCAGTTATAACAAAATACACCATAAGGAAACTGGTACTTTTTAGAATAAAGAATTTGTGTAGTAATATTATCTTCTCAGTGATTTCTTAGTATTTACACATCATTGTTGAACAGAATGAGAATAATTTGCTTCTAAGCCAAACAGAAACTAAAGGAATAGAATGAGTCTTTTCGTAACATTTTGATAGTCTATCTGTTCTTCAAAACATGCCTTGAACGCTAGATCCTTCAAAGGTAAAGCCTCCATCTTTTCCTGGGGCAGTGATGATAATCAGGTAGCTGATGTTTCCAATGATACTAGCAATCTGAAATATGTTAAGGCTTAATTGTAGATTGTATAAATAGATTAACCTAATTAATGCTATGGCTTAGTTTTGCAATGTACCTTTATTATTTGAATGTTTTTTAGCTCTGGTTTCTTATTTCTAGCAGAAGAATTTCAGAAACAGTAGCTCATTGTCCTTGCTTGTTTTTGATTACTCAAATGATATTAGCTTTGCTGGAGTCGATTGGTATTACAATCTGTGGAAGCACTAAACTGCAGGATATGCTACTTTCTGATTTTCTTATCTAAATATCGGTTGCCTAATGTACAGAGTTCACTTATAAATACTGGGAAGCTGTCTGAATCAAGTATATTAACATGCTGGGTCAGATCCTATGGTTTCATTAGCAACCCCTGGTATCAAGGCTCTGTTCATACAAGTGTGAAAACCAGAACGACCCTTCAAGGGTTTTCCTGGCCTGAATAATTCCCTCATCAGGGAACACACTGTATTCATACTGATATCTCAGTCTTATCACCACATCTATTCATTTTGCATAACTTCATCTAGCGTAGACACTCTGAAAGAATCTAATCATTAGCAGAGGAGGACTATGGAAAAGTCAACTAACTGGACACTTAGTTGAGGAGCAGCCTGAGTTACAGGTCCTATTAAGGTGGCAAAGCGGGCGGCGGGGATATGCAGAAACAATTCTAAATTTGGCACCTTGTATGACGAGACTAGATAGCATAGGAAAAATAGTGATATAGTGACTTATTGACCTTATGAGACTACAATGATTTCTACATTTAATTATTTAATAAAAATGTATTACTTGCCCACTATTTCTCAGCTACCTGCCAGGCAGTGAAGTAGGGAATAAAACAGACCAATCCCCTACCTCAGAGTTCCTTGCCTAGTATTGCTGTAGATAAAAATATGTGACATGAAAATTAAAAAACAGGCCAGGTGCGGTGGCTCAAGCCTATAATCCCAGCACTTTAGGGGGCTGAGGTGAGAGGATTGCAAGAGCCCACAAGTTCAAGACCAGCCTGGGCAACATGGTGAGACCTCGTCTCCACAATAAATCAAAACATTAGCCAGGCATGGTAGCACACGCCTGTAGTTCCAACTACTTGGAAGGATGAAGTGGAAGGATAGTCTGAGCCCAGCAGGTCGACACTGGGGTGTCCATGAGCATGCTATTGCACTCCAGCCTGGGCGACAGAGTGAGACTCCACTCAAAAAAAAAAAGAAAATTTAAAAACAAAAACTCCCTCACACTTCTAAGCTCTTCCTGCATGACAGGCACTGTGTGGGTACTTTACAAAGATTGAGTTAATACTCAGAAAAACCCATGGGGTGTGGAACTATTCTTATTCCCATTTCCTAGATGATAAAACTGTGGCCCTAGTTGTGGGACTGTGGTTGAACGGGAATCTCAGAGAGCTGTAGTTATGCCTTTTACTTGTGACAATGACAGTGTTTTGACAGCAGCTGATACAGCTTTTTTGGTGGTAGAGTTTTAAAATGATATTTGTGTAATAGGATCACAGTCTCTGTTCTTGCCCCCCCCCAAATAAATGAAAATAAAAACAGGTACCTAAAATTGGCCAGAAGCAGCACAGCGCTCCCTAAGGGACAGCTGTTGAGACAAAGCCAGTGCTCCACTGGGTCTCTATCTATTAGAAGAATAACTTGGCATAGCTGTATAATTCCTTTTATGAAATGAATGGGTCTGATCAGGAATTAGAGCCGCAGGATGGACAATGAAACTCATCTACAACAGAACTAGTATCTTATTCACCCAGGTTTGACTTTAAAATTATATCAGTCATGAAAATTATTTCACTGTCTTCTGTCATGAATAATCGAGCTATATTTAATTTTAATCATTAGCATGTAAAAATAATAAAAGCCACCAAAATAGTCCATAGTCAATTTTCTGATAAAGTAAATTTGTTTTTCCCCCATTTGTGATTTAAATGGCCTCCAGAAAGTTTTTTGGAACTAAGTGTTAATTAAAAATATGGAAATGGATTTAAAGCACATTACAGCACACAGTAGAAGAATAATCACAAGAGATTTGTTCACACAACCATACCCATTCCTCAATGTGTTTCTTAACTGTCTAGGTTATTGGTTGTTTTTCTGCATGCCTGTTCCTAGAGAAAACTGTGCTTCCAATGAAAACAGTAATTACAATTACAACAAATAGGACAAATTGCTATTTGAGCAGGAACATGCAGTTTTAGTGGCCAAAAGCAAGCTGACTCTCCTATGCTTTCCTGTTTACACAAATGAATTAAGCATGTTCTCAGATTTCTTTACAAACCCAATGCTTTTTATATCTTGCCATCTTTTAAAAAAAAATTCAATCCTCCACGCCTTACTTTAGTTGACTTATTTTGGAACAACGTTCTCTAGTGCCGGTGCTATGAGGAGCCAGTGAACAAATTTTCTTTCTGAAATTACCTGAGAACATCTGCCTTCGCATCCTTAATGTGCATACGCCATTTTACTTTTCGGAACCTCTATTTCCTCACTTTAAAACTGGAGATAAATATTACTGGGGATCTGTAACAAAACAGTAGGGTTCCACTTGCCCCAAGGATTAGGCACATAGGCTCTGGAGCCAAATAGATCTGGCTTCAAGTTCTGACAGAATTCATCATTTTCCAGTTGTGTGACCTTGGCTGAGTTACTTAACCTCTTTGAGGTTTGGGCTCTTCATCAAAAAAATGATGTCGACAAAACCTCTCCTCACAATGAAGTGCTTTCTAACTAGCCCGACGCCAAACACAGAGTAAGTTCTCAATAAATGAGAACTACTTGTTATTATTTTTCACTACCACAGTTTATTTTCCTGGATGGTGGTCAGCACTGCGCATCACACAACTCCAGTGGGTATCCTTCTCGTTGTATTGGGGATAGGGTATTAGGGCTGCCCATGGAAACCAATGTGAATTGTGGCCCCTAGAGTCAGGCAACTGGTCAACCCCCTAGAAATTTTCTGATGTTACTTTCACCAATATCTAAGTGGGAGCTTAGGAGCCATTTACCATTTTAAACTATATACGCTGTCTATAAAACAACTATCACTCCATTTAGCCGATAGTTTAACTACCAGTCAGTTAAAAACAATTATCAATGCAAATTATTGAAAATCTGTTTGGTTCTTTGGCATTGTGCTAGTCAAACAAATACTCTAGGGCTCTATTAACAAGAAATACAGGTAATTGCACTGATGCAAAAATACCAATGACTAGGATTACTTCTCCAAGTGATATCATTTTTTTGTGACAAATTTTTAAACAGAATTGTAGCTGTTCTAACGAACTAGGCAGAACAGAAAATTTTAAAATGAATGGACACTCTAATGGAATACTCAACAGCAATTGACTGTCTCCTGTGTACAATGACCTGAGCTGAGGGATGAATAAGACAATGCCTTATGACCTCAGATTGTTTTCACAAAAATGGTGGGAGATCACTTTATATAACTGTAACTCGGGGTCAGTGTGACAAGAAGTATGTAGGGGAATAAGCAAAATACTCTTAGAGCATGAGGAAGATCAGAAAGAACTTCACAGAGGTGGATGAGCTGGGCAGAGAGGGCAAGTGGAATAAGGACTGGTAGGATAAAGAAGAAAAGACCCCCCAACCCCTCACCCAGCAGAGGGAGCAGCCTAGGCATGATGGGACTGGGAAAGCAGCTTCATCCAAGCTTGGCGTGGCTTGGCTTTACTTTTCTCTCTTTTCATATATATATGAAACATATATATATGTATATATATAAACACACACACATATGTATATACTTATATAATACACACAAATATATATCAAATATTGATGGAATACCTACTATGCTCCAGGCACTGTGCATACTGGAAAAGAGTGAATAATCTAGCATGGCTGGAACTTAAAGAAGAGTGAAGGCAAGAACTTGAACCTGAGGCTATAAGATAGGCATTGTTATAAAATATAGGGGGGCAGATAGGACAGACATCACGAAGTGTCCCCAATGAGTTTTGAGGCTGATTTAGTGTTAGGGACAATATAGAGGGAATAACTGAAGACAACCACAAGACTTTGAGTCTGGTAAGCGAAATGCTGGTGATGCCACTGAAAGATAAGAATGGAGGAGGAGCAGGTCTGGGGAAGATAATTAAAGAGAAATAAGTGGACAAGCTTCAGCCTGTCAAAGATTCCAGTAAGCACTGTGTGCGTAATCCAAATATTCTTCTACAACATCATGGTAGAAATGTACTAAATCTGGGGATCTACACAGGCAGGCAACTTTGAGTCTTGCATAAATAGAGAAAAGGCCACTTGAAATTTAGTAACATAAGATATAACATTTGTAATTGGACTAGAGATGACCTAGTCCAACTCCCTAATTCTACTAACAAAGAAACCGCATCTTATATATACTCTCGAATGAGCAGCAGAGCCAGTCCAGAACTCTGATAACACATTTAGGGAGGGAAAAAATTCACAATTTTATAACATTCAAATCTGGAATAAAGATATCACCTAAATTTTTCAGAGCTGCTGTTACTTCAGTTTGTTTTTAACTAAACTATTATGATTTACAGGTTATAGGTAAAAGGTTACTTTTAAGAACATGTATTACTATATACACCATTATCCAGAAAATCAGTTTTGTAGTTAATTTTGAAGATTCCAGATTCCATGAAAAGCCAGGGAACCTTGAAGTACATAAACCTGTTCCTTATAAGGGAAGACATACCTCTTTATGTCATTGAAATAATGGCATCTGCCATGTATATAATAAAGAACTGCCTTGCATAGGATGAAGGACTTGGATGCTTCCTGAAAAAGTCCTGTTTCTAGAATGCTAAGCCGTAAGACTAATTTGGCAGCAATTTCCTTCAAAACAAGAAAATCCTTCCCTTGCTGACCAGAGAAGTGTGCCTAATACAGTTAAAGAATCAGTTAGCGGAGATTCTAAAAGAAAAAAAGAAAAAAAAAGGGGGTAGGGGCTGAGGGAGCTAGAGAGGGAAATATTTATAACTGTGACAACATACTTCCTGGTAATAATTTACAAGCCGACTGGAGAAAAAGGAAACACACAAACTATGAATAAAATATATAAAATGTAAATATTATGCCTTCTGCAAATTTTCTTTAGTTAAAAATTAAGATTGAGGCTGACTAAAGTAAATGCCTACATTTTTGTCTTGTATTTCCTTGATGCTAGGGGTTACCAACTGATTTACAACTTCCTGTGTTGTTTTTTTAATCTATATTTATCAGCACATTTTTAATGTCAGATTACTTAAAATAGACATCTTGGGCCTAAAAGGTCAGGAATAATAACGCCATGTTGACTTCTCTGAAGATTTTATAGCACTTTACGAACATTCTGATTTAGCATCAAAAGTTTTTTATTATATAATTGAATATAATTTTAAGAAATTTTGCTCCCACTTTTCAACTGATGTTTTCAGGACTGAAGTGCAGTTCAATCAGTATGCTTTGAAGTTAAGTAAATTACATGTATAGCTTTGGCCCAATCATTTTGGTCTCCTCCTATTCAGGTAGTCTGAATTGCCAAAATAACAGGAAGTTCATGAAAAAAACAAAAACTAGAACCAGGACCTAAGATTCTTCTATTGTAGTCTCTGTTCTAACCACTATAATTTATTGTCTCATATGATTTCTGCAAATTATAGGTACTTGTTCAAAAAGAGTATTCTCAAATATGAAAGTCATGAAATAGCTTTCTCTTCATATAAGCTATCATAAGATGTAATGAAAGTACAACACATGTAAAATCAAAATTTTTCATCTATTTGATCATTCAAAACAGAATTTTCATAAAGATAATTACATAACTCATCTTTGTTATACAATTGTCAGATATTTCATTTCAAATCCTTAAAAAAGATAATTTGGAATATTTAATTTTAAATGTCAAAACCTTCAATTTTAAAGAAAACACCCTTAATAAAACTAGAGATATATATACCTATTATTAGAATTGTTTAAAATATTTTTTACTGAGGTCAAGGGTATGCCTTTAAGAGTATAACCTGATAAGCTAAACAAATACACTCTGAGTGGCTTATAAAAAATATTTTGAAAAGCATTAGATATTTTCTAACTATTTATAATGGAAACATACTTTCCACCTCTCACCCTGAGGAAGTTGCAAGATAAGGTCAATCTAAGAATCAAAAGTACAATGCTGAATTTAGTAGTTTGAAGAGCTCTGGTATTTCATTTTCACAAGACAGACGTGTTGAAAGTTTGCCCTGTGTGCCCTAACTCTTTACTTTTGACGAAATATGTTAAAGGGAATCTTTTAAAATGGAATGCAATCAGGGCAGCCACAGGCCACATCTGAAGCTGAAAAACAAAAGATAAAGAGAGTGATAAACTGGGTGGAGGAAGGGGAGAGGCAGGTTTTCTAATTGGAAAGTTAGGTGTAAATACTCTCCTTTTCTAAATAGGTAGTTTGCCTTAGTCCTGACCATGCTACAGAACTGCCTAATTATGTCATTCTATCTAGGTCTCAAAAGATCAGTTGTTTGAGTCCAGGAAGCTCTTCAAATAAAATGATATTGGATATATGTTTGATATTTTAAAGACTGTCACTATATAGAAACGGAGTGATGGCATGTCCTAATTAACAAATTCTTCCGAGTTAATTGGGCTGCTTGGGCAATGTTAACAATTACATATAAAAATATCATGGACCAGCGTCCTCAGTATGAATACTCTAGTCTGCCTTTCAATGATGGCATTAGAAGGATGATCATTTCAATAATAACAGTAATTATGAATAATAATAATAATACACCTTGGAGTTTAATAATAACTTCCCTTTGAAGAACTCCCAGCATTTTCATCCACATTATCTAGTTTGTGCTTGAAACAATTCGATGAAGTAGCCAGGTAGCAATTATCATTATCCTCCTTTTACAGATAAATAAACTGAGGCCTAGGGATTTTCAGAGTATCACACAGTTAGGAATAGAGCCAAGTCCAAAGCCTATAATTCAGTTATCTATCTTCCAGATTATTGCGTCTTTAGAAAATATCTGGGTATCTGAAGATCAGTTCCATCCCTCAGGAAATGTTTGCACCAGAGTCAAAACATTTTTTCCTTTTAAATTGCATTTACACTTTAAGAAGGTGCTCCTTTTCCAATTCATTAGAGAGAATTTTATTGTCTGAGGTCATTAAAATAGGAGTACTCAGATTTCTTCTCAAATTGTAGTATTGGTCTTAAGCAGAAGTACATTTAGACATACTAAAGATAGCAAAGATATTCTGGAATCAGTTACTTTAATTATCTGACTTTTAAAAAATGATTATTTCAATCTCAAGTTAACAAGATCAAATCAAGATATATAAATAAAAATGGGCACAAGGTGTTAACTGGAGTGTCCTAGCCAGATTGCAAATTGGTTTACTGTGGCCTTGCCAACCTAAATTCTTCCTTGCAACTTCAGCTGGAATGGGTAATCTTCATTTCCTGTCCTGACTTGTACTGTGTTACAGTTCACTGTTTAGGTGATTAGCATGTGTGGATTTGATGGTCTCAAAGCTCTATTAAGTTATAAATGTTCAAACTACCAGTATGCTGTGGATAAAAATAGAAGTTGCTATTAGATGTCTATTCATACCCTGCAGAAGCCTGGCAACATTTTGAACCTTTTCAAAATGTAAATACTGCATATTAAACATAGGAAAGAAAATTAATGTGCTGCATTTGCAAATTTATTCCAAGTCAAAAATGCAAAGGGGGAGGAGAACTCTTGTAGCAGAATTGATATTCTACATTTACAGAGTATGTTAAGAAGTTTGTAATGATCCTAGCACAAAAGAAAAATAGTTTCGAAATGGATTAATTCATTTCTCTGATAATCTGAGCTTTTGAATTTCCTCTTTTCATTTAAAATTTATGGTCTCAGTATGACATTACTAGAGTTTATTGCATTTTGCAGGTGGCATTCATATGTTGTTACTTTATGTGCATTACATTGTAGGCAATAGGTTACAATTTTTTGTTTAAAATTTCCAGAACCACACAAGTACTTCTTAATTAGACTTGCAAATGAGTAATGCCTTTCTTCAAGGGGGAATCGTTAAAACATTACAAGAATTTTTGTGCCTTTTTTCCTTAGTTAATAGTCAGGAAAGTTTGCAATAAAGTTTGCTTTTTGAAACTTTGACATTTTGTAGTAAGTTCTGATTTACATATGAAGTCATCATCTGACAATTCCAAAGAAATGTCTTTTCAAAGCTAACCAGTATTTTTGTCTGTGTGCCTGTGACTCAAAAAGGGTTTAACAGATTTATCTTGCTTTCTGCCATTCAAAATAGTGAAAAGTTGTAATCTCAACAGCATTTGCAGTATCTTGAATAATTTAATAATATATTTTAATAATTTAATAATTGCCACCTTAATTCTAGATTTTAGTGGTACAAACTCTACCCACAAACTACCTATATTCTCTCCAAAGAAGCTTTACTAAAGAAAAGCAATAAATCAGAGCTAATATATCCATAATGTTAACAAGCAAAGTAGAAAAAGAAAACATGAAGTGATACAATTTTCATATAAAATTTTTATTCTACTTCTCAGACACAGTAAGATCTGGAAGCAGAGTCTAATTTTTACAAGCATGTTTTTAGATCCAAATTGACCCTGTACTTAGTACCAAGAGAGTTCAGAATTCTTAGCATTTATTCCCATAGTGGATGTCCATTTCATATTAAATATGCAAACTTTTAAAAGATTTCTAGTGATTTTATTTGGCTTGTAAGTAAAGATCTTGGATTTTCTTTAAGCTACATTAATTTTGGTGATGAAATGCTATACTTATGAGTATTATTTTATGCCAAAAAGTCATTTACTTGATACTCTTTAAATACTGTAGCACAATTCAACTTAAAGTACAATTCAACCTTAAATACCATAGCACAATTCAACTAAAGATGTAAACTGTCTTAAATAACACTAATGCAATGTGCACATAATGAATATAACTAACTTAATTTTCATGTAACAGATAACATCTGGGGGAAATGTATATTGGCAAGTTATGCAAAACTAATTTTCTAGCGACCACATCTGTAGATGTTATTTATTGTATGTTCACTTAACAGTCCATTATTCTGTTTAAAAATCTAGTCTCTTCTTTATTAGAGCTTTTAATGTACTCACCTTGGTTCGAATGGTCTGCTCATTATCAGAAAAAATATAAATGGCATTCACATGGAACAACATGATTGTTTTTATTATATCCATTTGTGTGCAAGTATTCAAAAACGGCAAGAGAAACACATTTATTGCTTTACATTCAAAGTAATATTTAGGGGGTATTTGAAAGTCAAGCAAAACCAATCATTTGGCCAAATGGATGAATGTGTATAATCAGAAACTCCTGATTTTTAATCTCAGCATTAGGCCTCAGGCAAGTCACTTAAAGTCCTTCCCTTTGTTTCCTGATCTGAAGATTATGGGTGCTATTCTCATATAGAAAAAGGGAGGCTGCTAAATCAGGGTACCAAATACGAGTGTTTTTTTAATAAACATTCTTGATCCTTTTTCTGTTTTTATTTTTCCAGATTTAAGAGGTAACATATTAGACTTTTGAGGAAAAAAATATGAGACAATTACAATTCTACAAGAATGTATAAAAATAGTTATAGAACTAGCTTTATTTAATTTGCTTCAACTATTCATAGACTTGAGGAAATTATAACGTTCTTTCAGAAAATCTAACTTAATAAAGCTGACCATGTCTCTCTGTTTTAAATAGATTTTATTACAGAACCAGTGATGTTGTAAAACATGAGGTTTTGTTAAAAAAATACAAAGGTCTAATTGTATTTTTTTAAAGAAAGTATTGCATCAGGCGGTTTCATTTAAACATTCACTGGCTCTGTGCTCTCACCACAATTATTGATTCTAATTTTTCTTAAACCTGTTTTTTAAAAAGGCTACCATTTTTAATGGGAAAAACATCACTGTGATGCTTCTGGGCATTATGTTTATTTCAAGCTATATATTTGACAGTGTACCTTATTATTATTAATGAAAATACTTTGTGCTTACTCTCATCTAAAATTGGGACCTTTCCCTTACAGTATCTCACTAACATAACTAAATGTAATTCTTCGTGAAAGAGAAAAACAAAGCTATGGTTTGGTTCATTATCAGTATGCAAAACACCCTGAAGAAAACAAATTCTCACCCTCAGTTTTTGCACACAAATTAAGTCAAGTTAATAGTTATATGGGCTACACTCATTTTAAAAAATCAAGGAAAAGAAAGACCCAACTTTCAGTCAGAACTTCAGGTTCCTGGGATAAGTGAACTTTCAGTCCATCAGAGAAATGATAGTGTGGAGCTAGAAAGTTCCAAGTTTCTAAGTGTGTGCTCAGTACACACACACACACACACACACACACACACACACACACACACACACACACACACACACTGAGCACCAAAGATCGGCAAACTGGGTATTTGGCAAGTAGTTCAGATGACCCTTATAAAGAAATCCAGACCACAGGAGTGTGAAGAATAAAACAAGAAATTAAGCACAAATACTGCTTGCATTTAAGTGTATAATCTGGTGGGGAAAAGGGAATGTGTGGGCAGACAGTACAACCTACCACTACCAAGATGGAGAGGAAAGCTACTGAGAACTTCCATCAGGGGCTGAGGACAAATTAGGAGAAAGTCCTCGCCTGTGTATAAAAAAGCATAGCAGCAAGACAAATATGGTGACAGCAAACCAGATAAAAGTTACTTAAAAACAATACTTTTACCTTTCAGATTAGCTCACGATTACTTTCCCAGTGCCTGCAGTAAATTCAGTAAACCCCATTCAGCTCCTTTCTCTATTCTTTTCAATGTCTCTCTCATCCCCACCACCCCTGCCCCAGACTTCCTGTTTCTCACCCTATATTAAAGTCTATACCACTAAGTAAATATCTCATCATCTTCCCTTGTCTCTGATTCCCATGCACAGCTTATTTATTTTACCTATAATGTTTTGGAAGCCACTAAAATCTGTTTAGCTCTCTCCTTTTCCTAGCTTGGTAAAATAAAGAGCAATAGAAGCTGTGGGAGGATGAAAAGCAAGAGTGGTGAAAAAAGGTACAAATCATTTTGTGGAAAGATGGAAATGCTTGTATGCCCCATTTAGGAAAAATGTAATGACTCATGAATGTAGATGAGAGAAAAGAACTGTTCTGATATGTGTTCTCAATATTCTATTTTGATTAACATTTAGTTGACTTAAGATAAACAATCTAGAATGATGTGACCTAACAGAATAAAAATTAAGTGTTTAATAATATCAATAATTTCCAAATATGGCAACTTAATGACGTATTAGAGTTTGCTGAAAACTGCATAGGCCAAGAAGTCAGCACAGCAGGGTTTAACTCCCAGCCCTGTCATGAAGTAATTACTTGACCTTAGGCCAATCATTTAACCTCTTGGTTTCCAAATCTCCTTGTCTATAAAACTAGGACACATCAGTGCTTCTGTACATCTACGCCAAGCCGTAGCGTTCTTTAAAATCAAGTCAAAATTAATAATATTAATTCAATGTAAAATATATGTACATTGGCAAGACCAAAAATAGCACAGCTTTTAGTACATTCCAAAATCGATCTAAATAAAAAACATTCATACTTAAATGATAAAATATAACATGGAATTTATTTGAAATGTAGAGAAATTATAAATGAGCGTAAGATTATTTCAAGTTTTTTTTTAATCTAGGCTTCACAGGATAATTATGTGGTGAACTTACGCATTTCCAAAGTTTTGTCTTCAGAGTTTTAGGTTCAGGACCTGACTTTGTCAGCATACTGTGGGTGACTACATCTCAGGGACTCAATAACAAGCTCATGACAGTTTCCTACAGTAACTGGAACAATTTATCAACTTATAGTGAAGAATGTGTAATAATAGGCATGGAAACCAGAACATTGAAGTGGGTGTGTCTTTATAGGTCAATTGAGATGGGAAACCAAATTATGATCAAAATGTCGCTTGTTAAACATGGAAGTAGGACAAGAACAACTATTTAGATGATTCAGATGTTTAATTTCATTAGTAACCTCATCTCTCCTTTCTCTCCTCCCACGTCACAATGAGATGAGGACTGCCAAAGTGGGTTTTCTTGACTCTCCTTCTTCTTCATTACTGATGTTGACCAACCACCTGCCTTCTTCTGATTAGCTCACTCTTGCTAAAGAATTGTTAAACGCTCATGGTGAAGTTTTGCCCTGTCTTCTTTGTTTTATGGTAAATCCCTCTGATCTACCTCATCACCAAGTTCTTGATGGTCACATCAGCAACTACATTCTGCTGAATATCAACCCCTACCAGGCTGTTAAGCACTTAACCTTCTGCCAGATCTAGAGAAGATATATAGGACATCTAAAACTTTGTTCTTTACCTACAGAGAGCTTGTAGGCAGGAGTAAGGGTTTACTGTGCATGAAACAATGAAAAGACAAATACTTTTAGAACAAATTTAGGCAGTACTAAATAAAATCCTAAACCACAGAATGTGGAAAGAGAATGAGACAGTGGGAAAGCAATACGTTAATTGTGATAGATGGAGTTCAAAAAGCATCAGAGAACCAGGAGGGCAATGCATCAAGAATTCTTCAAGGAGATGGCACTTGAAAGGATAACAGACTTAGGATTATGGCACATATACTAGGGAACTGACTGAAACTGTGGTTGCTTATCAAAGGCTATGTCATAATTCAGCTCTTTTGTTCCCATCAGCAAGTGATAGAGGTTGTCAAGCCTGCTGGTGGCCTTTTCCCGGATCCTCTGGAAGAAGGAATCTCATTTGATATTTACTCAACATTCATAAAACCACTCCCGACATTGGAAACAGAAATGAAGGTATGTTTCCTTTTGTCTTTTCATTCACCCTATCTCAGCTTTACATACACTTGGGTGGGAGGAAATAAACCAAATGTTCTTCCATTTTCTTTGCCTCTGATTCCCAACCAAATGCATATTCCCTAAGTGTTGATTCAAAGATGGGCCAGATGACAGTGGTTCAGCAGTTTTAATCTCTTCCACCCCACACTTCCTAATCTCCACCTTCACGTTGCCAAAAGTAAGCACTGCCTTGGCATCATGACTTGACATGTCATAAACCTCATGAATAATAATACAAATGCAGAGTAACAGCAAATCAAAATCTCCCTCTGAAATGATATTGTCCCTGGTAGAAAAGTATCAAACAGAGTTTTGAGGTTCTATGTAAATCTCCTAATGCTCTAGAAATCACCTGACTGTTGTTTACTTTCAATATTCTAGGGATTGGATCAAGAACAAGGCCTTGAGGGGTCCAAGTCAGAAACTGACACTCCAGACACAGATCCTTTAGTTGGTTTCACCATTGAAGATGTAAAATCAGTGCTGGGTCAAGTCACAGATGACATTTTAATCCGCATTCAGGTACTTAGTATTGATAGTATGTTCACTTACTTTATTATTAATTAGCCAACCTCAAACTTAATGTCTGTAAATACTACCGACACTCTGCCAGCAAGAGTGTTACTTATGATGGAGTTTAATTTAACATCTTCACATAATTCTCAGTTGATCATCTGAGTGAATAAGATCACAAAGTAGATTTGCCAGCAGCATCTAGTGTGGTGTACGTTATCAGTTTATAAAATCATTCAACATTGAAACCAAAAAAATAACATGGTAAAGGCTTCGTACCTTGTCAAACTGTAAACACTGCTCACGCAAAAGTAATTGGAGTACATTTCTGAACAGTAAACACTGAAGATCAAACCATAATTCTTAGCTAAGTCTTCTCGCCAAATTTCCAAAGAAAGACTTTCAAGTCTTTGAATTCCCTCTCAGACAATTTGTTCCTTTTCACATATCACTAATAGCTAAGCAATTTACACCAATAATGGCATGAAAATGGCGATGGCAGGAGCCACCTCTGTAGCAGCTGCCAGTGATTTATCAATGAACTGAGCTTTACGCTTAATCCTTTCTCATTCTGTCCAAACAACAGACGACCATTTCTACCTCAACACAATGACTTACAGGAATTCACATAATTTTCCAGGCCAAATGATTAAATCAGTAAAATGCATATTTTAAGTAAATTTGCAATTTCTAGTGGAAATGACCATAAATCAGGAGGACAACATAGTGCATATTTAAAATACACATGCATCTCAGGGGAAAATTTAGTTATCATTTGAAACATGAGACTATATATTAAAAACACACTGTATTAACAACAAATTTAAAAAGAGCAAAAGATTAGCTTGGCATAAGCATACCTTGTCACTTGTTTAATCATCAAATGTTATTGCACTATTTAATGATTTGGTGCCAACAGAATAAGCCAGAGTCCTTGGCTTAATAAGGGGTGTTTAGTGTTTACCAGAAATAGTGGAAGAACACGTTTTACACAAAGCTTTATTGTTAACAACTCCAGTGGATGTAATAACTGGTTACTGTGTGGAAGGGCAGAGTGCAGCTGAATTAAACTGAGTTCAGAACATATCTCCTTTTTAGATTTGATAACATTTCATCTAAATATAGTCTATGTATAATCATGGCCCTGGGCTCCTTTGCGATCCTGCGGCTCTGAAATTATTGCTGAGAAACTACTAGACAGTAATCGAATTGTTTGCAGGCCCCCAAAAATTGAAAACATCTTTACCAAGGCCATGTTCCATGCAGTGAATAGTATGTTTTTAACTATTCATTGAATTTTTTAAAAAAAATATTAGAGCCTGCCACATTTATATTCCTACTCTATAACAGAAAAAATATGATTGCTGTATGTGTGTGCTACTTCCCCTTGGCCTGAAGCTGTCCTGGAAGTTCGTTAGCTTGCTCACCTCAATGTAATTAGGTATGGAGAAAACGTGGATCAGATGAGAGGGATGCAGATCCTATACCTATAAGTACCACGATCACTTCCATTTTAAGTGGATTTGTGGACATCAGCCCAGGCCAAACTACTACCAAGTTTTCAATGAAATGGCATGATGATGTGGATTTATATAATGTCTCAAGATGGCAAACCCCTTTATGTGTTTTGTCTCAGTAATCCTAGTAAACTCCATGCACATTAGGCAGGCGCTTCCCCCAATAAATTGAACAATCAGACACAGAAAGACCGTAATTTGTCCAGAGTATTCAGGGTTGACAACTAATAAAAGGCCCTAAATGGAAGCTGTGAACTGGGTTCTAGTTCTAATTCCATCATTATCCACAAAAACCACATAATGTCTAATATCACGACCAGACTACTTTGGATTTTAATACTCCCGTGGTGTGGCACTTTTTCAGTGTTTACCCTTGTGTCTTGGTCAAATTCCAAGTTGGGTAATTACCCTCTGCTTACCTAAATTTCTCCTTCTATTTTAGATGGGTAAGTAATTTTCCACTTCTAAAATCTGCTTTCCAGTATTCCTGGCTCTAAAACCTGTCACATCTCTTGCAAAGGTGGATGCATGACAGTGGTCAGTGTATATGCCATCTGAACACACTAATGTGCCATAGGAACAGTTAATGAATTATTATTCATAAGATGTTTTAAATTTCCCTATAGTTTTTTCTCCTTCTTACTATTATTACAATTTTTGCTTTCCCCCCAAAAAAGTAACAGAGAATTCATGCTTTAACTTTTCAGAGCTCCTCTAGTGTGGTTTCAGATGGATTTCACCTGTTATAATACAGAAATTTCTGAAAATGTAGTATGAATCCTTAATGTTTTTATGTTAATTCACCTATTTTCTCACTGACTCACTTTATAGTTTTAGAGACTTATTAAGAATGAAGTTATCTTGGCCCTGAGATGTTAATTAAAATTATACTGAATAGAGCAAACATTTTAAGCCTACATAGTTTAGGTATTTTAATTTTAAAGATACATTCAAAATGAAATTATTTTGGCCCTGAGTTGTATAATAAAAATTATACCCAGTGGAGCAAACTTTAATATATTTAAAGAATTACATTTCAGAGAAATGTGAATGCTAACACTAAATCCTTGCGTTAAATGTTGGCTGTTGGCCCTGTCTAAGCAATAGGGTAAAATAATGTAAAAACTTTGAGGAAAGCTTACCATTTTGGGACTCTAGGTATTTTTAGAATTTTTCAGGTTAGAAAAGCTGACTATGAGATCATCTCAAGGTAGTGGTCAATGAGAGGCTGTTGAACCCAGGTCATGGGCTTCCCACTTTTTCCTAAAGAAAAAGAACCAAACCCAATCCTAGTGGTTGTGGGATAGCTTGTCTGTACAGCAGTGTTCTGAGGGATAACAAGGAGACATAGCCAACTAATGACAGTCTGATCTTGACTAGACATAGAGTCTTTTCATCCAGGCCATGCTGGTTATACCTGAACTGAAGTACTGATCACTAAAGTGTGGAGATCTGAAGCATTACACGCCTCTGTTAGTACACCACTCTTTTAGGTATACCTTCATGAACATTTTCCCAAGGTCTACACTTGTTTGACAAATACTGTCTCAGTGAAATACCAGAAAGGTCTCCAGGTTAATGCAAAGACACTGGTGAAGTAGCGGAACAGAAGCTGGTAGATGATAGTACATCAGTCTTTGACTGAAAAGAAATGTGATTACTGGTGGGCGTAGATGGACATTAACTGAAAGCGGGAAGAGTCAATTGTTTGGGTAGAACAATTCTTCCCAGTCCTTTGAAATTGTGATAGCTCATCAAACTATTTCAATCCTTATGTGGTCCAATATAGTGCATTCCATAAATTCGTTTTGATAAACAGGAGTAACAAAATTTTTTAAATTGTTCATGACATCATATCAATGAAAGAAAACATTGACGAAGTATGTCATAAAATTGGGAGTTGAAATTATGGACTTAAAAGTTAGAGTGTAATGTTGACATATTACCATTCTTCTACTTATTTTTTAGATAAGAACTAACAACCAGAGTAGTTAAGTGACTTGCCTAAGGCTACATAGCTAAACTAGTGCCTAGATCTTCCCACTCCTAGACCGCGTTCCTTCCAATTCTACCAACAACCAGCATGGGGAGGGAATCAGTGAATCCTGAAAAAGATAGAGTTTCTTTGTAACCTGCAGGACCATTTCATTCTACCTTTCCTCCTCCACCCAACCACCAAGAAGGGAAAAGATAAGCACCAGAGGCCAGAGATTATTCCCAAGGCTTAGTATAACTTGAACCAGAAAAGTCTAACACTCATGTGAATTCTGAATCCAGAATTGTTGACACACATATGAACTTCTCAAAATATCAACTTTTACTGTGAGGTGAAATAGATTATCATCAGATAAGGTAACAGGACATTTCAAAACTGTCTATTTTAGTTATATTCTAAAAAGTATGTAAATAAATATTTTAAAATTATATCTGGGCTTAAAACAGTATTTGATTTTTTTCCTATCTAAATTAAAGTAATAAACATTTCTCAAAGTACAGTTACCCTGAAGACTTCAAATTATGTTAAAGATTTTAATAATCTAAACTTTGAATGTATTAACGCATATGTATAAACTACTCCTCGAATCTGTGTAGACATTTTTAAAATCAGGTAAAAAAACAACAAAAACACCAGTTTTGCCACGTCAACCACTACTGCTTTCCCTGCGTGTAATTTTATTATCCATTGTGAAAAAGGGAAGACATATTCAGGGCTACTAATGTTCAGATAATGTGAAAGTATTTCTGGAATTGTGCAGGTAGCAATGTTAGTCCACAGAATATCACTGCCAGAGGCTAAATGCTATCACAGCCTCAGCAATGACTAAAACCTGACAGCAATTGCGTACTTTTCTCTACCAAAAATATACCACAAAGTGGCATCATTCCCAGAGTTATAATGTATGATGAATACTCTTAATTATGAGAATTGTTCTAATTGTAAGATTATTTGTGTTGTTATTTCACAACAGAAGGTTTCTGGGATCTCATTTAGAAAGTATTACACAGGAGACAAAAACATCCATTGCAAAGGGGTGGGGGAACCAACACCACTGCACTAACTGAGCCCACAGCAGTTATTCTGATTTGGTGCTTATTGGTAAAGTCTGTCTGAAAATACAGATAAATTATCCTATCTTCCAACACAAGGCTATGTGAAAAATGGCTGTCCAAATACCACTTCCTGTTCATAGCAGACATACTATACATTGGGAATGTGCAGAGAAATATGATAAAGTGTTATCACATCACTACAGGCTGAAACACAGCTATGTCTGCAAAACAGGAAGGTGTGTGAGGGATAATGTCTGTCTTTAGGCACTATAGTATGTCAAAACCACAAAGACAATGTGCAGCAAAAGATAGCTCCATCATAACCACTTTTTTATGATTGTCTTCACAGACTGAGATAAACAAAAAGCTGCAAATACAGGAAGAGGCCTTTAATGCACGAATAGAAAAATTGAAAAAGGCCTGAGGACTCGGTACAAGAAGAGTAATGCTAAACTTCACAGAAACAAACAAAACCAGCCGGAATAATAGACTCTCTACAGCATCGTATCTCTTTCATTTAGTTACAAAAGAAAAACCAAGCCCCCCTCCCACTTTTTATTATCCTAAGTAATTAGAAAAGTATTGGCCCCAATTTTGCTATCTCTTGTCCCCTAATAGCCTCTGAATTTATTGCATTGAGCGTAATAAGAACATTTCGTATACTAGAGTTTGGAGAATTACATATAAAAATACAATTACTTTTACGATAGTCCTTTGACGTTTTGACTAATAAACTCTATTCATCTTCAAGGAGAATGAAGCCAACTTTTTAAATAACCAAAAATATAGAAAAATAATAATTTTTATCCATATTGACCTAAATGAACCGACACATTGGAGCACTGTGAAAAGATACCAGTACCACACTGCTGAGGATAAAATTTGTTAAACAATAGCAATTCAAATGCATACACTCTGGTTTTTTTTTTTTTCTTAAATCATTTGTTTTTCTTATTTAAATGTTTCAGTGTGAAACCAATTTTCTGAAATTATATAATGCAGTTTGAAGCACTTTAATTTATTCTGTACTGTATTTGTTATTTCTAATCTTGTTACTCTCCCAGGAGAATACATGACCTATATAAAAAGAAGCAATGCATAAATGGTTATTAAAGACCAACCTATATATAGATTGTAAAAATCTTAAATACAAATCAAGCTCATAGAGGTTCTAAAATAAACCATTATATTGCAGCGGAATGATTGAAAAATATCTCAAGGCTTTAAATACCTTTATTAAAATATAATTTTAAAAGAAAAATATCCATTTGCCAACTGATTGTCCCTAGTTGGACAAATTAATTAATTACCACCTAAGCTTTTTTCAAAGTTCTTAGACCTCAGAGTATTCTAGAATAGAGAGCATTGCTAGGAGGTGGCAATTCCCTCAATAATTTTCCAGAGTTCACAATACTTGCATCTGGGTAGCACTTGGTTGGAAATCAGCTTTAACCTTACCTTCTTCATCAGTATCAAAGGAACTACCCAAACATATTCACTTGGGGCACAGACAAATCTGAAAGCATTTGGTAATTTCCTAACTGCACTGATCAACAAAGTAAGAGTATGCCTTAAGATAAAAATCATGTATAATGTTCATGCAGTTCCAAGGCTGGAAGGCCTGGAGATGTGTTTCATCCCTGAGCTGTCCTTTCTGAATGAAAAAGTTGATGGCTGTAGGACATCATGAGGAGGGCTCACCAGTCTGAATTTCCTCAAGCAGTCTTTTCTGCTGGGAAAACTGACACTGGAGAAACTACAAACAGAGAATAAAGGAGCATCTAGAAATCACCAAACAGTTTCAAATGTAATCACTGGCAGATCTGCATTTCTAATACAGAATGTTTATTTGAGCAAGGATATCAGGAATATCGAGACTCTAAAACTGAATCAAAACTAGCACTAGGATCTCTAACACTGCATAGAGATAATATATTCTTTTTTTTTTTTTTTTTTTCCTGAGTTGGAGTCTCACTCTGTCGCCCAGGCTGGAGTGCAGTGGTACGCTCACGGCCACCACAGCATCGACCTGCTGGGCTCAGGTGATCCTTTTGCCTCAGCCTTCCAAGAAGCTGGAGCTACAGGTGCAAGCCACCAAACCTGGCTAATTTTTTTATTTATTGTAGAGACCAGGTCTTTCCATGTTGCCCAGGCTTGTCTCAAACCCCTGGGCTCAGGCAATCCTCTTGCCTCAGCTGCCCAACGTGCTGGGATTACAGGCATGAGCCACTGTGCCGGCTCTATCAGTACATATAGTGGCCATATAACATTTTATTTTATCAATTCCATACTTTTTTGACATGTTCTGTGGCTGAACTTCGTTGTTTCTAGTAGTTGTATGGCCACACTGCACTGCTATTCTTATACAAGCATCTTTGTGAATATGCATGATTGTAATTGTAGGATGAAATTCTAGAGGGGGAATTTCTGGGTCACATTGGATGTGTATTCCAATCTTATTAGATATTTTCAAAGATATTTCACCACTTTGCGCACCCACTGACAGTGTCTAAGAGTGCATCTTTCTCTACATTGTTAACAACAGCATGCGTTAGCCAACTTTTTGTCTTTGGAATTCCAATAGAAAGAAAATAATGGATGTTGTTGTTTTGCTTTTATTGATTTATTCCCCATGGAGTGAGCACCTTTTCATATGTTTACAAACAAATATATATTCATTTAATATATGTTTGTATGTACGTACAGACACATTCAATTCATACTCCTAATAACCCTAAGAGATAAACAGATAGATACTATTAGCCTCATTTTATAGTTATAAATCGTGAAACTTAGAGAGATTATTAACTAAAACCAAGTTACACGATTAATTATTGGCGGATCAGGGCTTCAAACACAGATCTCACCTATTTTACAGATGATGAAACTGAAATACTGGGGAACGCTAAGGAACTTTCAATGATCATACAACCAGTATGGGGTAGAATTAGGTTTGGAACTTGAACCTGTATCATTACAAAACCCATGTACTTAACCTTTACTTTCATCTAGCCATCTCATGAAATAAAGTGAAAGATGACCTTTCTTTTTCCTTATTACAATAAGAGAGCAAACTTGTTTATGCTGATGAGCATATTAAGTATTTTAAAAATGTATGCAAAGATAAAATGTATAATTCACCTCCATTCATTCATTCATAGACTGTGTATTCATTGAGTACCTCCTATGTGCCTGGGCATTTAGTAGTGAGCCAAATAGACATGGTCTCTGTCCTAATAATCTAGCAGAGGCAGGCAGTTAGTACTGACTGTGATAAACACAGTCTCAGAGAGTTATATGAAAATAAGCAAAGGAGCTTGGTCTAGCATGAGCAGTCAGGGAAGCTTCTTATGGGTATCAATATCCGGGCTGGGATCTGAGAAAGACAGGTAGAAGTTAACTAGTAAAGGAAGGTGAAGGAAATGCATTTCAAACAGAGAGATCATGTGCAAAGTCCCTGGGATACAAACCAGAGTCAAAACTGTTCCAGGGTTATAGATCACATTTCAGATTTTTATTTTTAATCTAAAAACAATGAGCAATTATTAACAAATTTCAAGTAACAAAAGACAGCAGATTTGTGCTCTTAAAAAGGCCATCCTCCCAGTACAAAGATTTTTGCCCCTGGAGACCTAGAAAAGAGAATATTCTCATGAAAAGATTCCTGCTGCTAATAATGCTACATAGCACCACTTCTTAGCAATTTCTAAGAGTGAGAGAAATAAAGTCTGTGACTTTTTTTCAAGTCTTAAGGTCCACCTACTCTAAGTAGTCTTTGGCACAAAGGTAGCCCTCTGAAGAGCCAATTAAAAAAATACCAAACTATCATTTAGACAGGGGCAGCTTTTTATCATGCACAATACAAGTGTTTCTTCCATTTGCAGGAATAATTTGAGAGAGCTTTTTACCTAGCTCCCATGATAAGTTTCAAAGAGCAAATGTATTCATTATGTTATGAACAAGCCACAGACTGCCACATTTCAGGTACTCGCAGGCACTGTTGTACCTAAATATAACTGTGGAGTCATTTTTCCAAAATCCGAATATAAAGCCCCTATTTCCATCCTCCATTTGATTGGAACCATTCAACCATCCTGGTAGATAATAAGTTTGCATGTTCTTAGATTGCATTTCATTATGCTTCAGTTCCCCTAGAGAATAAACGTGCTCCTTTTCCCAACAATTGTAGGGGAGAAATACTTCTGACATCTCAAATTTCAGAGAGTCTCAGAAGAAGTCCCTCTTCTGGACATGAAAGTCATTTTTTTTTTTTCCCTGGACGTTCATTTGTTAAATAAGAGAAGTCAGGACCTCTTCATGGCAGCCAAAATACCTATTAAGTTTCCTAAGAAAAATGAATCCTCACATCCCATCTCATTGGAATTCACAAATTCCAAACTAAAGAGAGAATACTAAAAATCTATTTTGCTTTCAGAAACACTACCCTTTTTGAGGAAGTATCTATAGTAGAAATTATTAGTTTATCAAATTTTATTTGTCAGAGCAGCCAGAGTTTTATGTGAATAAAATTTTTAGTCTCAGGCTGGGCATGGTGGCACTTTGGGAGGCCAAGACTGGAGAATCACTTGAGGCTAGGGGTTCGAGACTGGTCTTAGCAATATAGCAAGACTCTTCTCTCAACAAAAAAATAAAAACATTAACCAGGCAGGGTGAGGCATGCCTGTGGTCACAGATACTCATGAGGCTAGATCAGGAGCATTGCTTAAACCCAGAGGGTTGAGGCTGCAGTGAGATATGATTATGCCACAACACTCCAGTCTGGGTGATAGAGCAAGAACCTGACTCTAAAAAAAAAAAAATATATATATATATATATATATATATATAGTTTCAGAGAATGTTCAATGAAAATGTTTCCAATGGTCATTTTGGTGTTTGTTTCTTCTGTAATTTGTTCAGGGAGCTTTCTAGGTGCCAAGATGAAAGAAGACAGATAAGGTCCTTGACTTCAGAGAGTTCATGGAATTAATGAAGTTTATAATCTAGAGGCAATTGAAAAACAAGAGAATGATTGTTTTTCCAAATGAACATGCAAAATTATAGCCACAAAATGCTTTTCTGAATAATCCCCAAACACAAATAAATCCACCTACTTAAAAGAATCTGGTCCAAATCTTCTTGCAGTAGAATTCTAAATAAATTATCTAGATACTTCACCCCAGAGAAGAAGCCTAACTTCTGCTTATGTGTTGACTATCCATAGTGACTTCCTTCCAAAGAATATGATGTGGAAAGGGGGCATAGGGCAGAAGTGACTTTATAGTTAGAAACATGACAAACTACTTCGACCAGGTGACCAAATCAACATCGATAGTCAGTAAATCATGTTGATGGCATGCACCTTTGACATAAAATAAAAATGGTACCTTATCTCTGTGATCTTCATCCCAAAAGCCTATAGCCCCAGTCTAATCATGAGGAAAACATCAAGCAAATTCCAATACAGGAACATCCTACGATTTACCTGACCAACACTCTTCAAAACTGTAAAAATCATCAAAGAAGATCTGAGAAAATGTCATGGCCAAGAGGAGCTTAAGGAGAATGGCAACTAATTGTAATGGTATTCTGGATGGTGCTCTGGAACAAAGAAACAAATTCTTAAGGAATATAAATAAAGTATGAGCCTTAATTAATAAAAAGTGACAATATTGGTTTATTAATTGTACCAAATGTATCATAAATGTAAGATTAGTAATAATAGTAAAAGAGGGAGAGAGGACAGCTTAGGGGAACTCTGTACTATCTGCTCAGTTATTCTATAAATGTAAAACTGCTCTAAAAATGTAAGATATATTCACTTAAAAAATAATTTTGGCCAAAACAAACAAAAATTATTTAAAAGGAAATAGGCCCACAGTCAGATTTCATCATTTTGGAATGACATCACTTTCTTTTTTTTTTTTTTTGAGTTGGAGTCTCACTCGGTCGCCCAAGCTGGAGTGCAGTGGCCACTCCCAGTCACCGCAGCCTTGACCTGCTGGGCTCCGGCGATCCTTCTGCCTCAGCCTTCCAAGAAGCCGGAATTACAGGAATGCGCTACCACACCCGGCTGATTTTTTGATTTATTGTAGAAATGAGGTCTCGCTGCCCAGGCGGGTCTCAAACCCGCGGGCTCAGGCAATCCACTCACCTCAGCCTCCCAAAGGCGCGGGATTACAGGCTTAGCCACCGAGCTCAGCAACATCACTTTCTAAATAACACATGAAAAATAACACATAGCTTGCAAATTAGAGAGAAAAATGCTTATAAAGGAGAAGAAGGTAATAAACAAATCTCATTTTTAAAAGATAATTTCAAATCTCATCAGTCTGAACCTCTTCATAACTTTTCAGTTTTGTAATAGAATTTGAAACTTTCCAAAAATGTGCATATTTCATAAAAGCATAGAGTAGATTGATTTCTTTTACCACCTAACTCTCTACAAGATAATACCATAATATGGTCTATCACCTAATCTTAAAGACAGCAACCATTTCTAGAAAGATCCCAGTCTTTCAAGTTGTTCACAATGAGGTAAGTAAGTCTTCTCTAGTTGCTGTTAAGACTTATCTTAATGAGCATTCCTTATCTTATGTAACATGGAAAACACAATATATAAACAAACAAATGGTATCCAGCTACTTGAAACTAGGATTAGTAATAATCATATCATTTGCCATCTTATCACCCCAAAAAATGATCAAGATAGCCTGGGTGTTAATTCTTTTATTGAATATTCATCTCAAAATCAAAAGGAGAAAAAAATTAGACCCTGTTCTTATAACAGTAGCATTTTATATTAATGCATTATCAACATACAGTCTTCATAAAATCAAGATCCAAATTCAACCAGAATAAAAGTATAGTATTGGTTAATCCCCAACAATAACCAACAAAATTTGTGAATTTTATTTCCTATTTTTTGGTATAAAAATTGACTTGTTTTTTTCATTAACTCTATTCAATCCTCTTTTTGGTTGTCATGAGACTTTATGGATTAGGATAAAGTTAAAGTTTGCAGTGAATTTGTAATTGTTTTGGAAAAAAAACTCTCTCGAACGCTATTTTTCCTCTACTCTCACACAACCACCATGACAATCATCGATGCAGAAGACTTCTGTGACCAAATGTGTGGGAGTTTTTCTCTACACACCAATCAGTAGACACCAGCTGGGTGCCCCTACAATTCAATTCCAACACTATCTACCTGAAGATACTGTCAGATTCCACGGGTTGAGGGCTCAGTCTCCAAGGCAGGTGTGCGTGTGTGTGTGTGTATCATAACACCACAGTAATAATCAAAAATTTGAAATGGACCGATAGAAAGTATTCTCATTCCATTTGCCAGGCCCAGAATTGTTAAATTTGCTTAGGACCAAACAAAAGTAATGACCAACAGGATTCAATTAAAAGATGGTAGGAACATAGGACCATGGTTCTAAAGACCTAAACATCATCGAATTTTATTCTATCATGATGAAGAAACTGAGACCCAGAAAAGCAAAAAGACATTGCGATCACACAGCTAATTCATGGCAAGGGCTAAACTAGAATCTAGATCATCATTCATTCATTCACTTACTTATTCAAACATGTGTATATACAACAAATGCTTACTGAATGTCATCTGTGTGTCAGAAACCAACAAAACTGGACATAATCGCTGCCCTCATGAAGTTTGTAGTTTAGTGGGAAGACAGATTTTAATCACACAATTATTTTTAAAACTATAATGGGCTCTATTTTTAAAAAAGAAAAGAAAAGGAAAAGGTATATGCTGCAAAAAGAGCTTATACAGAAAATTTGACCAAATCAAGGAAGCTTTGACTGGGAGAGTCATACTCCAAGGATGGATCAGGCAAGGAGGGGAGAAAAGAGTTTTCAGGCAAAGGGAACAGCAAGTGCAAAATTCATGTAGAAATAGAATACGAAATGTAGAGAATGTGAAAGGAAGCCTTTGTGGCTAGAGTCTCATAAGTGATACAGAGCATTTTTCAAAATTGAGGGTGAATGGGTAGTGGAGATTAGATATTGCAGAGAATTGTAGGTCAGGATAAAGAGTTTTGCCTTTATCCAAAATACAATGAGAAGTCACTGAAAGATTTTAAACAGAGACCTGACTCTTCAAAGGTGGCTTCTAAAAGACAGGAATATTTGCACTATGCAAAGATTACTCTACTTGCAGTGGAGAGAATGAGGAAGAGACCAGGAAGGATGGGTCATCCCAGTTGGGATACTTTTCCTGTCCAGTGCATTTTCTATTACACCCATATGTGTCGAAAGTGGTCCATCAAAGCCCATTCTGCCATACTTCCTTCCTGAGCATATGCCTGGACTCCATTTCCCAGATCCTTTTGCGGTTAGATGTGACCATGGGACTCCGTTTTTCCCAGTGGAATGTGGGCAGAAGTGAAATGTGCTACTTTAAGGACTTTGCTCAAGTCCAGACAACACCTTCTTCATTTTCTTTCTTCCTCCTTTCCACTGGCTGCATGGCAGTGATGATGACAATTTAAAGGTCACAGTGCACCTGTCAGCCTGGGTTCCTGAATGAACATATGACAGGAGACACTCACCAAACTGGAGGATGCGACCAGACTGTATTATGAGTGATAAATATAAACTTCCATTTTTTTAGAGCTACTTCATTCTTGGGTCCATTCATTACAGCAAATTAACCTGCCCTAATTAACTCAATGGATATGTCTCCTTATGTCTATGTGTATGTAATATGTCACATATGGGTCAACGTCTATAAACTTGGGAAACAACAGGCAAATTCATTAACTAGGGACCTGCTTATAGTTTTATTATATAAGGTAATTGCTTCTTAGTTTATGTAAACCTGCATTCCCCCCTAAACTGGCATTCTGTGAAATAACTGACTGAACCTCCCAAGTGTGATGAATTGCACACTCAGGAATTCCCTACTAAGGACCACACCTTAAATACTTTCTCTTTCAAAGTGAGGGTGGTGATTTTTAAAATGTCTATGGTTGGCTTGGGATTTCATTAATATATTAATAAAAGTATAAACAAGACCCTAAATTATTCATTTGCTAATATTTTCCCCCCTTAGGCTAAGGTCATTTCTTCAGCTGATACAGTCCTTAATTCACTATAAATTACTTACTAAATACCTACTCTAGGAATCTGGATAAATCCTTTACTAGAGCAAATACTACTGTGTTAGCTGCTATGGATATTAACTATAGTCAGCTCTTTTTTTGTTTTTTTTGAGTTGGAGTCTCACTCTGTCACCCAGACTGGAGTGCAGTGGCACAGTCCCGGCCAACACAGCCTCGACTTGCGGGCTCCGGCGATCCTTCCGCCTCAACCTTCCAAGTAGCTGGAACTACAGGCGCACACTACCATGCCCGGCTAGTTTTTGATTTATTGTAGAGACGCGGTCTCGCCAAGTTTCCTGGGCGGGTCTCGAACCCGCGGGCTCAGGCAATCCTCTCGCCTTGGCCTCCCAAAGTGCTGAGATTACAGGTTGAGCCACCGAGCCTGGCCAACTATACTCAGTTCTAAAGACTAATATGCATTTCTGAAGTATTATCTTTAGATAGTACACACTTTCATGAGTTAAAAGAAAAGGCACAGTAAGATTATAGAGTTGGTAATAGAAACAGAACTTGGTTTTTCCCTTTCTCAAACATGATCAGCCATGAATTGTTCACTTGTGACCACCTGAATCAGTTAGCATGCTCTTGGCTGCAAGTAAGCAAAATCTAAAATGGCTTAAATAACGACAAAATGTGCTATGTTAAATTTAAAATGGCTTAAATAACAACAAAATGTACTATGTCATCTAACAAGGGAAGTTAAATTTAGGGATACTCAATGACATCATAGAGGACCCATATTATTTCTGTCTGTGGTGCCCACTCCAGTATCTTGGCTTTTGTCCTCAGAATTGTCCCCTTAGAGTCCCAAAATGGCAGCAACACCCTCACAAAAGTACTGTGTGCTCAACAAAGTAGGTTTTCTTCTTTTACTTCTCTTTTCAAGAAAAGAAAAACTTTTCCCAAAGCCTGCCAAGAGAATTGTCTGTGTCCTTTTGGTCAGAATCATGTAACATGGTCGATCCTAAACCATGTACTGGCAAGGGAAGCAGAATTATCATGATTGATTTAGGTGAGTTAGAAATTACCACCTGGAGCCAGGGAATGGCCCTGAAAGAAATAGTCAGCCAAAAGTTGAACAAAATTGGGATTCTGTTAGAGAGAAAGGAAAAAATAACAGCTATTGGGTAGGCAACTTCCATTCCTACCCTACAAAGTGATCTTTCTACTATAACATTTTGTACCTAGAATTTCCTAGCATTTTCAGTATTCTTCTTTTCCAAATTTAGACATAGATGATGGATAGATAATAGACAGATAAACCAATAACATTTTTCTTCTTTTTCAAAGATTAGGCTACTGGTACCAATTATTATCTCTATGTGTGGGTGTGGTTTAAAAATAATTGTCATACAAAATGCTACTGAATTCCAACACGCCTATGAAAAATAACTAGAAATTTTTGAAACCAAACCTATTCAGCTCTTAAGGTGCTGGCTTCATATTGAATTATTATTGCCATTTCCTTTCTGCTGAAATTTTGATGACATGGTCATCACTCATTCAACCAAGTGTGGCCATTTCAAATTTAGTTAAGTGTCTTTATTCAAGGTGTCCTCATAGGCTCCTTTATTTGTTAGAAGTATTTCAAAATGAATAGCCAGATTCATCACCAGCGCATTGCAAAGGACAACTCATGGGTCAGCACTAAACTGAGGAAACAAAACAAAATAATGAGGTAATTACAGATTTTGTAAACTGTTTATGGTATACTATAAGATGACAAAAAATAAAACATATTATTTACTATGTTATATGTTCTATGGGGGAACATTTATAGGCAAAGAAAAAGAATTAAAACAAATTAAGAGATTATCAATGGTCAGACAAGTGATTTTTTAAAAAAAGTTTTGTGCTTTTAATACATTCTATGTTAACTTTTTTTTAGTTAATAAGGAGAAATAAACACTGCTTCTGCCAGGTTTATGCTGCATCCTAGTCTTCAGTGTTGTTTGGCAGCTTCCAGATTAACCCGTTAGAAGCATGGGGATTTTCCTTCCCCTTTCTAGGTAATTAGGGAGTCTTTAGAGTAGCAATCATTAGGATACCATGGGTACTGTCTTGACTCAGGGAAGCCCAAAGAGCATCCCAGAAACAGCTCTTGTTCTACGAAAGTTTCCAATTTAAGTTAGGTACATAGATAAGCTCATGACATCTAGTAAATAGATACATTGCCCTTGCAGTTCTGAGACGGATTATTCTAGAGCTGGATTCCCACAAGGATTTGGTAGAAATCAACTTTGTGATGTTAGGCATGTCACATTACCCCCAATGAGATTTAAGTTTATTGTTGATAAAATGTACAAGTTAAAAACAGACAAAAAGGAGGCAACACTGAGAAGCTTTTTCCTAAAATCTGAGACATCTTGACTTTTTTAAAAACTAGGAAACTAGCCTTAGAAGAACACAAAATGTTGAAGAATATCTCAAATTGACTTAAAATTGAAATACTAGATACATTTCCATTAAAGTCAAGAATGAGATAAGGGTTGTAGATTTGAATTAATTGTATAACTACCCACTTAATGTCTGTCTCCAGTCTAGGCTATAGATGGGAACTGTTTTTGTCTTGCCTGATGCTCCATCTCCAGGGTCTAGCACAGTGTCTGGCAAAAAGTAGGTACTTCATAAATATCTTTAACAGAAAAATCAGAAGGCAGACAGACATGCTGGTCACTTGGCTGTTTTCACCACTAGTATTTTGCTTTTCCTACCACTGTAATAAAACAGTATGTAAAACTTAAAAGCATAATCAACACAAAGCTAAAATCATTATTGTTTGTGAATTATAAGATTATCTACCATGAATATCCATGAGAAAAACTATATTTAAAAATTCTATAAGAAGTCGGATAATAAAATAAATATTGAAGAATCAATTTCCTATAAATTAATCATGTTAGAAAATATGATTAAAAACAAACATACAAAATGTTAATACTTAAGGTGGCAATAAGAAATGTAAAGAACCTATCTGAAAAAAATATAAAACTCTTCTAAAGGACATTTTGCTAAATGCAAAGTTCAGATATAGAAAAGATGTCAAGTTTTAAATTCAATTCCGTTGAAAATTTCGGAAAGTATTTTTGTATCTGCTGATGTTAGAGGGAGGTCTACATGAATATTGAACCAATGGGAATTCAATATTCAAAATGCTGAAGAATAATAAGGGTGACAATTTTCAGTTTTAAAAGCATAAAACCAAATACTTAAAAGTATGATATTAGTGCCAAAATAGAAGTCAAATTAATGAAGCAGAATAAAGAACCCCAAAATGGCCTTGATACTAAAAAATGTGATTTATGGTCAGTTTATTTGTGTGACTGAGTCTGTGAACTTTGGAGTCACTCAAACCTAAGATCCCCTCTCAGTTCTGATTCTTAGTAGATAAGCAACTAGAGCCATCTAAGCCTCAACTTACCCATCTGTAAAAGGGAATGAAAAATAATTATACTGGATTGTTGTTGCAAGAATAAAGTATAATATATAGTCACATAAAAACATTTAGGAGAGCGAGCAGCGTGAGGCAAGGCTTTCAGAATTTTCCATGTTCATCGTATACACAGCTCTACTGCAGAGATGGTCAATGTACCTAAAACCTGAAGAACTTTCTGTAAGAAGTGTAGCAAGCATCAGCCTCACAAAGTGACGCAGTATAATCCTGGGCAAGGATTCTCTGTATGCCCAGGGAAAGAGGCCCTATGATTGGAAGCAGAGTGGCTATGGTGGGCAGACAAAGCCAATTTTCCGGAAGAAGGCCAAAACTACAAAGAAGACTGTACTAAGGCTGGATGTGTTGAGCCCAACTGCGGATCCAAGAGGATGCTGGCCACTAAGAGATGCAAGCATTATGAACTGGGAGGAGATAAGAGGAGAATGGGCCAAGTGATCCAGTTCCGAGATTTGTTTTTGGGATTTGGGATTTGTTTTTTGTTTTTGTTTTTGTTTTTGTTTTTGTTTTGAGGGGGAGATGTTAAAGCTATAGAAAAATTACTCGTAGGAAAATAAATACAGTGATCTTTTCACTCAGACCTTTTATGTTTGGCCTATAGATTACATGTCCAATGTGGTTCTAGATTTAGGAAATAATAAATTCTTTGGAAGTGAAAAAAAAAAGAAAAAAACATTAAGGACTGTACCTAAGTATACAATAAATGGAAGTTATATACTTTACAAAACAATGAGAAAGTAGAAAAATTGATAAGAAATAATGCTGGAACGATTCATTATTTGAGAAGAAATGTTTATATGTTATATATTTATACTTTATATGTTGCATTTTATAAAGCATACCAACAAGTTAAGGCATTAAATAAAAATATTAGCACTAAAAAAAAATAGCTATAAGAACATATGAGTAATTATTTTTCTGATCTTGTGTGAAGGAGAGCTTTAACAAATAAAACTAATGAAATATCATCACAAAAAACAGGGAAGAAGAATAATTTCAATTTCTGTAGAAAAATTTTAAACCACTCCTGATAAAAGAAAATTAACCATAAATAAACACAAAAAGCAATACAAAAATGAGAAAAATACTTTTAACAAGCTATATAACAGACATAGAGTTAATAACTTTAATACATAGACAGCTTTTCAAAATTAACACAAAAATGCTAAAAAGTCAAATGAAAAAGTTTGCAAAAGATCTGCACAAAAAATTCACAAATTGAAGAATAAATACAAATTGTCAGCAATAATGGAAAAAATGTTTCATCAATTCCATAATCTCATCAATTCTGTAATTTAAATACATGGAGAATTTAAATTAAAATTTCGATGTATTTAAAGCCAAAGAGATCTATAAAGGGAAATGCAAAAGTAAAAATATTTTGTACACTGCTATGTTAGCAACTGCCTAAAATTGACTCAAATATGTGAAGCATTGTGCATCTCCCACTTAACCCCTCTGTGTTAAGGAGTGCTTTAAATTTTCAGATGAGATTTCAGAACTCATTTTTGCTAAATTGCAATATGTCACTCTCTCACTCTCTCTGCTACCCCATGTTCTTTCTTATTTTCTTTTCTAACATGGCACACGTGTGACTTTCAAACCACTGATAGTTTCCATGTCATAATTGTCAATCTGGATGAGCACAAACTAAGTAGATGGTGGACAATCCCTGAGGAAAACATGTAGAAACCCAGTTCTGGGTCTTAACTCTCTTACCACTAAATTGGAGGTAGGCCATGGACGAGGTACTCCTCCAAATGTAAAATGACTAACTGAGTATTTCTCCCAGGGAGGTCTATCATTCCTGCAACTCTTCATCCTACATTTCTCCAACCCTTAAGACTTGGAAGACAGGACCTGGAAATTGGCATCTTTTTTAACAAGGACCCCAATTAATAATTAGGTTCTTTGAAGTTTGTATGGCACTGTAATGGCAAACCACAAAGTCCCTTCTAAAATCAAATTTTCTAAAGAAAATATATATATACACACACATACATGCTGAATAGCAGCACCACTCTGCACCTCTGAGAGTGACCAACCTCCTCAACTCTAAAATTTAGGTTCTCAGATCCTTGTTATATTTTAGGTGATATATCTTTTAGGTCTGTTCTCCCAATCCAAGGATCAAATTACACTTGTCAAAGCTGCCAGTCTTCAAAAGTGCTTTCAGAAGGTACATAAAATCAATCCCAAATCCTTATGATTCAGACATTTAAACACACTATAAAGTTAATGAAAGCCAATTTGAATGTAGACACCTCAACAGCGACATTACATTGATTCACAGCATTCATAAAATATGGGTTTCAACGTGAGTCACCAGCCTAATGGAAAGTTCAGAGTAGAATGCTCCCCTCTCATTGGTCACTGTCTGGATCTTCAGCTGCCAAGAAAAGGACCAGAGCTGTCAACACGACACCGTAGCCCAGGCAACCAGCCACACCACTAGGAGCCTTTCAACACTTGAAAACATAAAAGTTAATATAAAAACTTTCTGATGCTCTGTAGGATGTTTGGACAGTCCCTGGTTTATAACAGTAATGATGTCAAGGGGTCAGACTCCGCCTGTCAGTTTGAGGACCTCTCATCATTAGCAGTCCAGAAATGGGTTGGTCTTTGGGAGCTCCTGACTTGACCTGATTGCCATTAAGTGTGTCCTTCCAGTGGTGCAAATCTTGGGTAAGAGGAAATGATATTGTGTTTCCAAGATCCCAACAATCTATTAGTTAAACAGTAGGAAATAAAAATGTCATTGGCCCTCTAAACATCCAGATGTGGTCTCAGTAATAGTTGGCATCCACTAGGTGAAGACATCTGGATGATTGACACTGAGATTTCTATCCAGATGTTCTACCACAGTGGCAGCTCAACTATGAGCTGAAGCTGGATGGTGTTTGCAGTTACTACGGTGCTACCTGTGTGAGCTCCTTTTATCGAGAATGTCTTTTCACATTAGCTTTCCTGCCTTGGATAAGGTGACTTTGTCTAAAAGAACCTTGGGATCCACAGACATGCCTTCTTAACTATGCTTTCTGTTCTTCAAACATTTGTAGTCATTGTCAAGCTAAGCGAAAGGTGGACCAAGACCTTTCTTAATTTTTTTTTTTTTCGTAAAGACAGCTGCTGGAATGTACTCATTCTTAAAAAGTTATTTACCTGAAGTGGGAACCTGTTTGAAGAAACAGGACTATCAAAATATCTTGTATACTTTTAGAGTCTAATGTGCTGAACTGCAAATTTAATCCACTGAAGTGGTTTCATGCAAACGCGCCTCTCAAATTCCTTTTGTACAAAATCTTGATGCATAATGTATAGAGTCTGAAAATGGATTAAACTACATTTGGAGATGGTTTGAGGTTTTTCTCTTTTTTTTAAGCAAGCAGCAAAAATGAGCAGGTTTTTTGTTGTTGCCTTTTTTAACCCTTCTTGCTCTCAAGCAAGCATACATAGATTATGTCTTCTCAAGGCTGCCTTTCACACAATTTTTCTTCACTTTTATTTTCTTTTTTTCCTGTCAACAAGCTTGAAATGTAAAAAGTTTTAATTAGAAATGTGAAGGGTGAATTAAACTCATTTCCTTCAGATTTTCCAACTAAAGCAGACAAATAGAATGGTAAAATCTTCTGATTTATTCCTGGAAGATAGTTCAGCAACCAAATAAGTAAATGAGTATAATCTTACTGAATAAAATATTGCCTGTTACTCTACAATCTTAATTACCCCAGGCTGTGGCCATAGATAGAAAGCCAGGCTGTGTGTTGGGGAAGGGAGGTGTGGTAAACGCTCAGAGACATATTTCAACCTGTGCCCAATCAGGGCCAGAAAGTTGAAAGAGGAGGTGGCCAAGGGGAACTGCCCAAGTCTCCAAAGAATCACAGGGACTTGGCTACAGTCTTACACTTACGTCTCAATGGGTCAATGAGTTTTCAATGCTGTTTTGTTATTTGCTTATTTTTACAGATCATTTGAATACTAGTAAATTGTAGTGGAAAGGATTACAGCTAGAATGAGATTTGGACTCAGGCCCTACGTCTGATCCTACAAGTTATATGACCTTAAACTCACTTGCTCTCACTGATTTTAGGTTCATCATCTGTAAAGTAAGAAAAACCATTCTCCATCTAGCTACTTCTCTATCTCCTGGGGTCACTGGGAGGGACAAAAAAAGAAAAGTGAGAAAGTACTTTGTAAAGTCTCAAGTTTCATCTATGGTGCTAAATTCTTCTCTGCTTTGGGTCAACTACTATTTTTTTTCCTGAGAAAATTTTTTTTCCATCCTTGTCTTCTCCCAAGTTTTTCTTCATCCAATTTTCCCAATGCCATGGGTGATGCCCACAAGTCGTCCTAAGGGACACTTCCAGCTTCTGCACAACTGCCATTTCTGGTGGGCTTCATGGAGGCGGCTCCAACAGTTGACCACTCCTACGGGACTCCATAGGTGGCTCTAACAAGAGCTGTTCCTCTGACAGTCCCCTACCCATGACACTTAGAAACATGGCTTCAGATAAGCATAGATACCCAATTCCTCACCTCCCAACATTTCTCACAGCCTCCTTTCTGAACCACTCACCTTGACCTACCTTGCTCTTGACCTTATGACTAACATTTTTGTTTTTTTTCATCTCGCCCCTCCAACTTAATAGGGTCATTCCAGTCATCTATCTTGGGTCTTTTGATTCTCTTCTCCATCATGATGATTCACTTAATCATACTACCTTAACCCACAACTGGTCACAGCACCTTATCCCCAGCCCTATGAATGGGACACTGACAAAGAGAACCCTTCCTATGCAGATGTAAAAGCTGAGATGTGCTTCCAAAAACAGGCAGTGTAAGGATTGCTGCCAGCACTGGGGGCATTTTCCCTTTTGGAGCTACAGACTTGGAGCAATTGGACAATTTCAAATTCTATGCAACAAGTACCTTCGGTGAAGGTGATGAGGAGAGAAGGGGAGGAGCTTTTCTCCCACTCTTTGTTCCTTCCTGCCTTAAATGGTACCACACGTCAGCATATGTCAAAAACATAGAGGAGCCATATCCTGCTCATGCCTCTCCATAAATTGATTCAGTAGATGGAGTGTTGAGGAGGAAAGAAGATAAATTCAAATTCACATTCACCCCCATAATTGCACAATGATATAGATGTTACCAAACTATTAAAAATAATTGTTTACAGTATAGTGAGAGTAAGGACCCTGACTGTCTTGTCCACTGGAGTAGTTCTAGAACTGAGCGCAGTACATGGCACACTAGGTGTTTTTTAAAATATTTGTTGCCTAAATAAACTTTCAGATAAAATATTTGAGAGACTTCTTATTATCTGATGCTGATAGAGAGTAGAGTTAATGATTTAAAGAACAAGTATCCAGCAGTATAGCTCGCTAATACCTTTTAAAACGTGTTGATGCTCATAAATCCAAAATAAACGACCTGTAAAATCACTTAAGAAGAAATAATACACATTTAACCAGGCTTCCAGAGGAAAGTCTGAAGAAAAAGCAAAGAATTTCATGAAGAATTATTAAATCCCTTCAAATTCAATCACTGGCCCATCACAGACACGCCACATGTCCCTCTGCTCACGGGGCCATCACTTTAGGAGGTCTTGCTCAGCCCTTCCTTGTGAAACTCCTAAATTACAGCCACCTCCTGGCACCAGAGAGAAAGGCTTCAGATTGGCTAGAAAAGGGCAGATCTTACAGGTCTAGCCAGCACATTTTTCCATATTCTGCAGAGACATCTTAAATAAAGTGGGAGAAATTGAACACATCACCCACATGCTAAAGCAAGCGCCTTCAAAGTCTTACACACAGCTTTAGCTTCATGTCAAAAGGGCTCTTCCTCTGCCAAATAAAATTCAAAACACTGTGAAATGCCAGTCTGTGCCTCTGCTTTATAATCTTGTTGAAGTTTCTGGAATTTAACAGTGTTCTGGTACCTTCCATCCTATCCTGGATTTTACCTCTAGTCTGCTAATGAGAGTTACTTTACCTTTCCTGGAGTTTGATTAAGGTCCTGAGGGTGGTAGTAAAATGGATCCATGTTTTTATTACAAACTCAATTAGCAGAAGTTGGAATTGCTCTCTTCAACAAAGTTAAATAAATTGTTAATGAGAAATTTACCTTCACTTGATTCGCTAGTTGCCTTATTAGCTTAGAGTCAACACTATTAAAGGAGAAGATGTTTATTAAAGCTTAAGGTGTTTGCTAGATTGAATGTTAAAAAGAAGATGGCAGGATAGTGCCACTGACTGCCTGTTTCCAAAGCCCAGAGAAGATTTCATGTTCCATCTAAAACAAGCGACTTTGAGCCCTGCTTTGATCTCCTCATCAGGGAAATAGCAATTTACCTCGTAGGTAAAAGTGCCGGACTTTTCTGGGTAACATCTAAAGCTTCTCTTTCCACCCATTGTCATGAGGGCATTTTCTAACACAAATGAAACTAGCATGAAGAAAGACTACCCAATAGTTGGTGAGTTTGAACAGGGCATAGGAACAGCTTTTCTTCTCTGCCAAGGAAGGAACTAAAACACCCTCACCATAAATGTCAAGGGCATTGGAGAAAAAGGCTATTTACTCAAGAAAGTTTACACATGGACCTCAAAACCACTTACCCAAAGAAAGTAATAGTGTCCTTATGATGTGGCATTCCTAAAATGGTTCAGCTTAATAACCAGGACAAGCTGTAGGCAAATTGGTGAGGTCAACTTGTTTACAGCCTCCTTTCCATGTGTATCTCTCAAAAGCAAGGAAGGAAGGAAGGAAGGAAGGAAGGAAGGAAGGAAGGAAGGAAGGACGGAAGGAAGGAAGGAAGGAAGGAGAGAGAGAGAAAGAAAGAAAAGTGTTTTCTTGACACCCTTACCACATCCTGTGGTAGAATCTGCAGACTGGTTCACTCTAGTTCATCCCAAACTCTTTCCTCATAGCTACTATATGGCCCACTGGATTCAGAAAAACTAAAGGCCTCATTTCCCAAAGTCCTTTGCCCCTGAGGTTCCATGTGAAACCTAGCTTCAGCCAAGCAGACACTCCCTCATGAGATTTAGAATATAGAAGTAGATATAGAGGCAGAGGCCACACTCCACTACTGATAACCAGCACAGTGTGGAGACATGTGGGACCCTAGCACCATGACTATTGAGAGGCAATTGAAGGGCATCTGTTTTGTTGGTACAGGTTGGGAGAGGTGCAGGGAGATGCACAAACCAGCAGTTGTAGAGGTGACCTCTTTAATCACCAACTTGATCATGGCAGAGGCAGCAGCTGCCTCAATGGGCCAGTCCTGAGGTGTTCTGAGATGTGATTCCTATAAATTCTTCCTAAAGAACTTAAGCCTTTCTAGTTATCTTTGTAAGCTCCTGTTCCTTGCATGCAATCCATTTCTGCTAAAAATGACTAGACTGAATTCCATTATCTATGACTAAACTCTGACAGAAATGCTTCCTTCCCACATAGGAAATAAAGTGACTTAATACTTGGTCTTTCGTCTTCTCAGGAGAAATGGGATGATAAATTAATTCATAATAAGTAGTTAATAACTAATAAAGTAACTTCTTATGGGTGATTGTTGTAGCCAAAGCAAAAGGATTCTAATAGTGAATCTATGACTATGAATAGTCTATGATCTTAATAGAGAGCTTTTTCTTCTAAGCAGGGAGGGAAATGTTTTTCAAACTTTAAAAAAGTTGTTTTTAGCTGTTGTTGTTAATGATAATGTTGACAATAATGTCTAAAAGCATGAGAAACCTGACCTAACTAGTACAGCTAACTGGGCTGACATCTTCAGCTTCCTCCCTCCAACCAACCCATTGACTGGTGCTAAAAACACAAAATCATCACACAGTTTCTTGCCTCTCACTGAAACCAAGACCTTCTCAAGAAGGAGAAAACCTACAACATAAGGAGATAAACAAGGGTTGCAGCATCTCCCTGAAAGCTGATAATGCACAGAGACAGAGAAGCAGGCAGAAGAAGAAGACAATCAGATGGAAAGAGATGATTAACGGTGTCCATCTGCATATCCACAGACTTTCCTGGATCAGCTTCTTTGTCAAGACTCTACCCCAGATACTTGTGGATGAGAGACAAGGCTCATCCTGGCTTCTAGGAACTCACAGTACAGGGGAACAAGAGGAACTGCCATTCTTAATCACCTACTGCAGGTTTTCCCAAACTCCGGGCCACAGATGGGTACTGGTTGGTGGCCTGTTAGGAACCCAGTCATATAGCAGAAAGTGAGCAGTGGACAAGCAGAACTCCATTTTCTGTCACATCGGCAGTGGCATTAGATTCTCATAGGAGCACAAATCCTATTGTGAATTGTACATGCCAGGGATCTAGGTTTCGCACTCCTTATGAGAATCTAATAATTCACACACCCTCCCCTACCATCCATCCCCATCTGTGAAAAAATTGTCTTTCATACAACCAGTCCCTGGTACCAAAAATATTGAGGACCACTGACCTACTGTGTGCTGGACTTCATCTCCATTAATTTCATTTATTCAACAATTATTTTGGTTTTGTCTTAGCTTATGACAGTGATGAATAAGCTAGGTTTTCTTATCTCTTATAGAGGGAGTTAGACATGACATGAATACACAAAGTGTTCTCAGTTATAACTGAGGCAAATGCTACAAGGAAAGTCATAGCACACCTTCTAATGGGAGTGGATGAGTTGGCATAACTCAGTCTGTTCCATGAAAGGACCATATAACCAAAACGATCCCCATATGGTAGAGCCGAGAAACCAAAGAAAGAGGCAGACAAATTCATTCTGTCAGTTTTGAGTGATTTATTAGGAGAACTAATAGACACTTGATCTTGGGTAGCCACAAGACAAGAAGAGCTCCACTTCACAACCCCCAGACCTGGGGCTTATACCTTGGGGAAAAAAACACAATGCTCTGGAAGGAATGCGTAGGTGGCTATTGGCGTCACAGCCTATGATTTCTGCAACAATATCAAGGTTGTTTTGGAAGAAACTTACAATGAATAGGTGTGTCTACATAAAGAGTAACACATCAACTAAACATTTTGAAGGCATTCCTGAACTCCAGTTTAGTCAGAAGTTACATGGTAGATTAGCATTTGAAATAAAGTCACTCTTATCTCCACATTGTTCTGAGGGTTCATGGGAGTCTTCCCAGAAGAAAAACCATTCTGACTAGTGCTGGGTACCAAACATGAATTAGCCTCATTGAAGAAATAGCATGAGCAAAAAGTTTAATCCAATAATATATCTCAATCTCATTTTACACATGAAGTAATTGAGTTCTGGAAAGATTAAATAACTCTCTAAAATGATGCACAACATATGAACCCCAAAATAACTAACATATAAACCATCCTCCCTAAGAGGTAGAAACAAGGATATGCCACAGCCCTTAAAAGCAATTATCAGGAGACCCTCTTATGCCCCTCAAGGCCACCACTCCTCCGATTTTCATTTGCTCACTCTACTGGGCTACAGACTAAATTAAATTAAAAGCCTCCTATTTCAGACGCAAAAGTCCTGGGTGCTTTTTGGGAATGAAACCGTCTTCCCTCCTCCCCAAGGCCTTTCATACCATTATGGTGCAGTCCAAAGCTATCAATGATAGTGAAAAAATGAGGCTTTGCAGTAGAGGAAAGAGGCTATTCAAACTGCTCCTGATTTCTATAAAAGAGAGATCTTTTGATCTTTGAAACAGCCATAGGGCAGTTTGATCTTTCTCAAACTCATTTATTTTAGATTCTTGCAAATTTCTTTTCTGTAGGTTTACTTCCTTAGAAAACTCAATATTCAATTGAACAGTCACTTTTATACATTGAAATGCAATATTGAATAGCTGAAGCCTAATAAATGCCATCCCAGCTATATAGGATATTTAAAAAATCATAAAAGGGCTGATTGAGCCCGATCCAGGCAAAGATGACAAAGCGAATTCAATGCTTCTTTTGAAAATGAGTCATGGTCAGAAATACTCACTTTGACCAAAAGCATTTCTTTGAATGCCAGAGGTAAATTTGCTCACTTTCATTTTCTGCCTGGATTTCAGATCGGCCCTACAGAACTGAACAAAATCAACTCTGAGAGGCCCTGGCAGCTGTTCCAGATGTAAATGTGAACAGGATAGTGAGACTGGGCCTATTCCCTTCAATGTCTTATTTTCAAATTATGCAGATAATATTCAGATATGAATTGATCAGACATTGTATTTTTTTTTTAGGGAGAAGTAACTCATTGATATTCTCTGCTGCAATAACATTTCCCAGGACCATCTTTTTTTGTTTTGTTTTGTTTTTTTGTTTTGGGGGGTTTTTTTTGCTTAAAAAATATGTTTTATTGTCATGAGCCTCTACATTACTGGCAAAGGAAGAATCTGACATATGTTCCCAGTCATGGGGGTGCTCAGGGGAGGACAGACACAACATACTCAATCGATTAGCCAAAAGAAACAGCCTTTGATGTCAGGGAACCTTTCCAAATTTCATTTAAGACTCAAACAATCTGTGGGAAATCAAAGTTCTCAATCAGAACTTCTGTCCCACTCTCTGGGTGCAGCCACGACCGGAGGAACTTTCATTTTAACTATTTGTAGATGATAACTATGAGAATGTGCTCCTCTTACGGCCCTTCCAGTATTAGGCTCTCTAAGAAGATAGATAAATTCATTCTCCATTTTCTTCTTTAAACATGCACTTTTCCCTCCCAGGTAAATGTTTTAGGAAAATGCAAATGAACATTGCCCAAAAGCCAATTGTTTGGTAGCAACACTCTCCTTGGTGTGACCTCTGAGAAGTTCGTATTTTATGAAGTGTTGTAGGAACGCCCTACTGTTTGTACACCCCCTGTATCAGCTGAGGGTTGGATTCGAATTGCAAAAGGGACTGAGTTAGGAAGAGCAGGGATATCCCATGGAGGAGGAATGATAATATCTTGGAAGAAGATGATGGAAAAAAAGAAGGAGTTGACAAGCATGGAAGATTTGGGATCTCACTCTGATGATCTCCCTTAGGACTTGCTGCCCTACCTGGAAGTATGCACTTTCCTTGTGGTGTCAGGATTCCAAGAACATTCTTTGGGAACCAGTGACAAAGGTGGCTGCAGTATCTCAGAGCATCTTGATTAAAGAATCACCACTTTCCATCATGGAACCATTAAAAGCAATTCCTGCATAAGAAAGTCTCTTTTAAAAAGGTAAGTTTTATCCACAGGTTCTGAAAAAAAAAAAAAGTTCATCATTAATGTCCATGAACAAACTCTGACTATAGGCTTCCAAACTACTCAAAGATAAAATTCTGAGTTTGTATGACTATATACATAGACATGCTCATACCTGTCTTCAGGTCATTAGCCCAAATATGTACTTAGGGAAAGGAATTATATAAGATTTCCTTGGAAGCCATTGGAGGCTTCCTTTTCTTTTCCTCAGAAGAACACTTTAAAACAAACAAACAAAATCTAAATTTTTTAGGCACAGATCTATTGTTCACAGGTTTCTTACACTCCCAGGCCAAAAACATAATATAAGCAAGAGTTAATGTCATTTAAGGCATAGTAATAAAACCCAAAGACCAACTGGCATGGCACATATCTTACCAGGCATGTGCTCTGTGTCCAGTCTAACATCGGTTTGAGCAACACCACTGTGACAAGATTGCCTTTGTCACTCAGTTAGCGCCTCTTGTCTCCTTTCATTCTCTCTGCTGTTTTCCAGCTGTAAGTTTGTCAGGAGATGGAATCAAGTTGTGGACTTCTTATGGAATGGCACCCCCAGACACTCACCCAAGAATAGTTTAGACAATGTTTTAAGTGGCAGGAATAAAAATATTGGGATTGAACAAGAAGCACAACCAAGTGGAAATGTAAAATGGCAAAGAAAAGGCTGCCTGCCTAATTAGAGTAGTGGAAAAAAATTATGAGTCAGGAGGCTCAATACTAGGAGAAAAATGGAGGAATCTGGCTTTAAATAAATAGAATCCCCTCTCCAAACAGCATTTCCCCATTCTGATGCAATCCCACAAGACAAACCATCTGCCAGTTGCTCCAGCAAGAATGTGTCACCAAGTAGAATGGGTCTATCGACACAGCTGTTTGTTGTGTTCACTAATTCTGGGATAAAGTCAAGAAAAATCCTCCAATACAGAAGTCAGCATTAATCTCGGTGACTGTAACCCTTAAGTATCTAAAGATCTTCTAGACAAGCAAGAGAAAAATCAACAATAAAATTCCAAACCAAAAATGTAATTTTGTTAAACTTCATTTGCAAAAGAAGCAATAGGGTAGAGTTTGGGGGAAATGTTCACTGATAATAAATCAAAAACCCGATATTTGACCCCAGAAATCTCTTCAATCTTCCTACCAGTAAAATTATATCAAAACAAGCAAGTGAAAGTACATTCTTATTTCAATTTCTACTTCAGTGCAAAATACAGCTCTCTAAATGTCAATTTGGTCTTTCCAAGAACACGTATAGTTAAACGTCAATGATCTAGAGTATTTGGAGGATGCTGTTTAATTGAATTTTCAGGTTAGCTGGGGTCTAAGCAAAAAAACTTTTTCCTTTTTTTGGTTCTGGTAGAAATCAATATAAGGTATTGATGGAATGGGAGATAATGGTGTCCTAGATACCCAGGGGCCTAGATCCATTGGAAATTTCTTGAGAAGTCATATGCAGAAGAAATTTCTGACAAAAGGAAACAAGTTATACCGCACTGTCCTCTGTGTTTGTGTCCTAGGCCCTTTGGTAGAGCTCTCTGATTGAGTGAACTGGAGCCCATGTCTCAGCTCAGGACTTTTGGGTCCTCTCCCTGCCCATGCATCTAAACTCAAATCTTGCTATTAGGCCATCAAAGGACAAAAGAACAGCAGAAAGAACATTCACAATGAGAAAAGGGTGCCAAATAACCTTGCTTAATATGCCACATAAAAGTGAGTGTTGAACTTTGCCTACTTCAACCTCATGAAGGAGAGAAGCAGATTTTACTTCTTAATTATAAATATGGTTCACAGCAAAAATGAATTTCATTTCATGGATAATTTTACATGTTTTGTTCATTGAAATTTTGCTCTATAGAGATGATGACTTGCATGTCACTTCTCCATGTCTCTACCAGGTCCCGGAAGTGGAACACCACCAACATTACCATCATCAGTATAAACAGGTATTTTCTAGCACAGTTACACAATAGGCCAGTACATTCATGCTTACTATAAGAAAATGTAAAAGGGGCTAGATAAAGAGATCTAAACCATCTCCTGAAAGCCCTTCAAATTCCTAAGAAGACAAACAAAATTAATTTAATTTCTAAAGTAAAAATACATTTTATAATTAGCACATTGCACTTTTGTTTAAATTGTAATAGTCAGATACATTTTTGTGTGCTATATGAATACTTCATGGGTAATTGATACACATATAAAAATGGATATGAAACATATACTTCATTTTAAATTTGTCATTTTACATTTTTACAATTTAATAGTAATTAGATTCTATTCTCATATCTTAAAATTTTGCAGTTTGTGTCTTGAATTTGATGACAATGAAAGATCACCTCTGAGATATCTGAAACTGTGGCCTTGTCCAGGAATACAACTCCCAAATATAAGTTTGAATGGGAATGCATTTTCTATTATAGAGTGATGCAGTCAATGATCCAGTTTCCAGAAATACATTTTGCAAAAAGCAAGGATTCAGTTTCTATTAATGAAACCCCTGCCTCCCTGCTTTAATTATTAATATATCTTCCTTGAATTAGGTATAGAGAACAACTGATGAGTTTATTGATTACGGCAAACAGTTAGCATTGGAGGCTTCAGTGACACTTCATGGAGGATTTTTGGGAAAGAGAGATTTTTTTCATCCTTCAGTTAATGGGACAAAAAGACCCATGCATGAAGTCACCACAGTACTTACAGACCAGTGTCCACCAACCATGAAAACCAAATAGGTCACAACTGCTTTTAGTTCTCCAGCCCCCTAAAGGGGCAGAAAACTGTCTCCACAGAGAACCCAAAGCCTTATCTGTTCAGCTCTGGACATGAAGCTCAGTTAGGTTCAGTTCTAAGATTCTGACTCTAAAGGCTCTAGAACTTTGCCTGCATTGCCTGAGATCACAGTCCACCCTTCCAGATCTAGAAATTTACCATCCCAAAATTTACCTCAGGAAACCAACAGGTAGGGTGTGGAAGCATGGAGGGTGAATCTATGTAAAATCATCACAATTGCCAAAGAAGAATCCCAAGCATGTACTGGGCTCAAATATGAACCAGGGGACATCCATCGAGCCTGTCTCATGACACAGGACTTGAAATATAAGACAAAAACAAGTTTGCTTACTCCATTCATGATTCGCTATCCAAGACAAATTATATGCATGCAAAACACATATGAAAAAGTGGAAGCATAATGCAAATCCACAAAGGAATAAAAAGCACTAATGTCAGTAATAAAATACCATGATATTTTGTTTCCAACTGAATTAGTCAGAACACTATCAGTTGCTGGTGACAGAAATATGACTCAAACTAGTTGCAATCACAAAAGACAACCTATCAGTTCATAAACTTGGAAATCTAATAGGTGTCATACTTTAGGAACTACTGAATCCAGGTACTCAAATGATGTCTTCATCATTCTTTCTCAATCAATCTCTTGGCCCAGTTAGTCTGTACTAGTTTCATTTCTATATCCACAAATTCCCAAAGAAGCTGCAGTCCCAGACTTGTTTCTGTTGCTTGCAATCTTCAAAGAAAAAAAAACTCTCTCCCCTAAGAGTTTCAGTAGAAGTCCCAGGATTACACTTATCAGTCCAGCTTGGGTTGAGTGCTCATCCGTAAGCTTTTCACTGTACCCAGGTAGTGGAAGATGTGTATTAGATCTACTCCTGGTTGAGAAGTGTGGGTAGCGCCTTCTGAATAACACTGATCAAAAGTGGGTGGAAAGGGGACAGTTCCTCAAAGGAAAAGTGAGAAATAATTGCAAAGTAAAATAAAAGAATGTTTGGCAGACAAACACCAGATAGGCACTTTAGCCACCAACACTCAGACAGTGCTCTGTAGATTGGGCTTGGAAATGCCTGCAATTGTCTAAATCCTCTCGGTGCCCTCTCAGACACCAAGTTGCTCAAGTTTGCTCTTGAGTTCAAGAACCCAAGACTATATCAAACAGAAGATGCAACGTGCATTGGTCATTTATTCAGCAACTATTGAACATCCTCCCAGAGCTAGGTACTGGGGATACAATGGCAAGCAAGCTATATCAAGTATGATAAGAGATAGGTTGGAGGGATGATATAGCCATGAATGTTTATCATTGGGTGACAAACACTGTGGTTAACTTGCTTACATATTTTAAGGGCATCACCGAGCACAGAGGAAGAAATCCTAACCCAGATTTGGGAGATCAGGGAATGCTTTTAGAGGAAGTAAAATTGAAGTTGAGATTTTAAAAATGAGCAAAAGTTTAGCTAATCAAAGGGAGAAGCTGGGTAGTTCAAGCAAAGGAAATAATAGCACAAGCAGTCCCCAAATCAAGAAACAGTACAGTGTTTTATACTGGGCACAGTGGCTCACACCTGTCGTCTGGACACTGGGAGACAGAGGTGAGAGAACTGCCTAAGCCCAGGGGTTTGAGATCAGCCTGAGCAAGTTGGTGAGAACTCATCTCTACAATAAGTCAAAAAATTAGCCGGGAGTGGTGGTGCACACTTGTAGTTCCAGCTACTCAGAAGGCTGAGGCAGAAGAATCACCTGAGGCCAGAAAGTTGAGGGGGTGGCAGCCATGATGGTGTGACTGCACTCCAGCCTGGGCAACAGAATGAGACTCTGACTCAAAAATAAAAATAAAAATAAAAAATAAAGAAAGAAAAGAAAAGAAAAAAATATAGTGTTTTAGAGGAACAGAAAGGCTTGTATAAACCTAAGTCATTTATTAATATAAATATTCTTAAAGACAAAAACTTTTTTATTCAACTCACTATGTGATCTCAAACAGGTTACTTGATACCTCTGGGTATCACTCACAATGTTGTTATAAGGATCATATGTAATAATGTATGTGAAATACTTAGTAAATGTAACAGTTGTAAGGCACGTGTCAAGAATTGAAAGACATGCATTGATTCATAAACTCGAGTGATTAAAGAAAGATGACTGGCTCTGTGTAAGTGGGTCTCTCAAGAAAACTGTGCTTGAGCTTTCTGATGTCTGTTTGGCCACCAGGACCCCGTTATACTCATTGGAAAGGGTTAAATTATAGTCATCAGTGGAGACAGGAGTCATGTGTCCTGTGTATCAGCAATCAGAAATTTAATAAGAGGGAGTGGGCAGTGTGAGACTGTGTGCTCTCTAGGAAAACAATGGAAGTGTTCAAAGAATGTGGGTATCACACACAATTATAAAAACATCTTTGGCAGGAGAGGAGGAAACTGGGATTCTAAAAGAAAAGGAAGAAAAAGTTTGCGTGCTAAAGTTCTCTTAAGAATATAATCCACAAGAAAGGAAGATACCCTGTTAGAAGGAAAAATACAGGGCATGAAATGAGAATAAAAGATTATGAATTCTGAATCTCTGAGAAGAAATGATGGAAATAGTTTGGGGGACTCATACTCTTAAAACATCAACATAAGGTATGTTTAAATTCAAACCCAGGCCAGAGAATCATGAATAATCAGTTTGTCTTGGATAATTCTGGAATTATAAACAAAAGGATACAAAGCATTGTCCAAGGTAAATATTGACATAACTGAAGAGGAACAAGAAAAACTTTTAATGAAGCCAAAAATACTGCATCTGGGGAAGATGTTTCACATTCTTACAATAAACACTTGGGTACAAGAAGTCTAAGGATGAAGAAAAAGAATAGTGTCTATTAGGCTGAAAATTGACCTAGAACAAAGAAATTCTCAAATTTGAAACAGTAATACTATAAAAACATGAATATTAATTTTTAAGCCCATGTTATTTCTTAAAATAAAGGCAATTCTCTCTGCCAGACACCAATTTGCCCGCAAATATGAGGGGATTAGTGTTCATATCCTGAAACAGCCATCCAGTTTATACTGCGGCAAATGTACAGTATTTCCTCCTCGACTCCCAGCTGCCCAGGAGTGAAGTGGTCTGGGAAGCCCTACCATGACAGCTGGGCCTCTTCTAGGCCTAAGCCCTCCAGTCCCTGCAAAGACAAACCTCCATATGTGCTGAGACACACCCCCCATCCAGGAGATCTAGGGAAGGACTTCACTAATTCCTTCAGGTTCACGCCCTACTTCCTCCCAGAAGGATGTTCAGGTGGGGTAACCTGAAACTTAAAATAAACAGAAGCCCATTATTGCTGCTTAGTGGAAGCCAGTGAAGGATCTTGTCAGCAGAATAGCACCATGGCAACCGGTTCTTCAAAGCGTTTTTTAAAACTACAAGTTGAATTTCATCTGGAAACATCCCAATTACCCAATTAGACTAAGCTGCAAAGTCTTTTTAGAATAAGCTCAGATCATAAGTTAGTGAATAGCTCAAACCCAAACCATTACTTTCTGATACCCAGAAAATGAGAGTTTGTTGGTACTGTATTCTGGTAGAAAGACAGGTTTTTTTATTCGCAGGAAGAATGAAACCAGTCTGCATTTCCACAAAGCCTCAGTGCTGAAGTAACATATGACTGTATCCCTTTGGGAGTCATGAGATCCTGGTTTTATTTTTCCCACTTAACAGATGGAAAAACTAAGGAGCTATAAGTAGACTCATCCCTGGGGAACATAGAAAGAGGCCAGGGTAAGGCAAATCTAGATTTCTCTTGCTTTTATTTGTGTGTTTTGTGTAACTCCAAGGAGTTGGAGAATCAGGCTCTAAGCCCTGTAGATTCCCCCTCTGAAATATTTCATATCTTACCTTCCACTCCACCCTTTGTCCACTGTCAGGTCAGTCTTTGAGCATTCACCATCTGAGTAGTTGTGCTTTTCTTCCCCTTTGCTGCTGGGCACATCTATGACAGCACAGAGCAGACTATAGGCTCCCCCTACATAGCAAAAATCAAAGCCTCATTGTCTCTTATAGGCTGAATTATATCACCCCAAAATCCATATGCTGAAGCCCTAACCCCCTGTACACAGAATGTGACGGAATTTGGAGAAGCAATTACAGTAAAATGAGGTCACATGAGTGGGTCCTAATCGAGTAGGACTGGTGTCCTTATAAGGATAAGAGATTAGGACACTGTGAGCACATTGTCCAAGGGACACAAGCACAGGAGCAAGGTCTCAGAAGAAACCAACGCTGCCAGCAACTTGATCTTAGACCTCCAGCTTCCAGAACTGTAAGAATTAATGTCTGTTGTTTTAGCACCTAGTAATATCTTGGTCTTGATTGTAGGTTGGCATTCAAGGTCTCCTCAATGTCATGGGTTAATAGAATTGTCTGCTCCACCCTCATCTACCATTAGTTTAGCACTCCAGGCATACCATGGACTTTCCACACTCTATGAATGTCCTCAGATGTTCTCTATCAAAGTAAAATTAATTCTCTACCTTTGCTTCCTACCACAGTCCTCCTTATACCTCAAGATCCATGCCCAGGGCAGCCAGTTCATGAAGTATTCCCCAATGGCTTATAAATGTATCACTAAGACTTGAGTGACACTTGTTATGTGACAGACTCCGTGCAAAAGCATTTCCCATGTACTGTCTCATTTAATCATCATAACTATCCTATGGGATGGCTACCCCGATGATCTCATTTTATGGATGAGGAAACTGAAGCACAGAGAAGAGAGGCAGCATGCCTGCCACACAGTTAGTAGGTGGTGGCCTCACGCCAGAGCACCCGCAATCCCGTTCTCTTGAGGAGAACGTTGCTCTGTGCTGACACTGCACTTTGATCCTCAAGGGGAGTGCATGTATTTCACTCTGCTTTCTTTAAAAGTTGAGAAGCGGTATGTATAGTGGTAAGCCCCTCTATGCCTCAGTTTCCTCAACTGTAAAATGGGGATAATAATTGATTACACAAGTGCTTTTGTTTTTATTATAAAGACTACATGAGCTACTATATTAAAAGGAAACACTTGGAATTATGCCTGGCATATAGCAACTCCTTAGTGAATGTCAAATATTAATTGATTAAAGTTTACTGTTCCCCCAACAAGAATTTGAGCTCCTCTGTCAATGTTATCTTAGTATCCCCCAAACCTGGGACCCTAATATAGTCCTCTGCATAAGTTGGTATCTAGCTATTCAAATATTAAATAAATGTAACATTTTAATGGATACTACATGTTGATCATCATATTTCCATCACAGTTAAGATAAAACTCAAGGTCCACCCTATTTTACCAGGCATTCTCTGCCCTGGCATTTGCCTACCTGTTTGATGTCATTTCTTCCTTTCTTTCTCTTCTTTCTCTTCCTCCATGTCCTCTCACTGCACTGAGACCATCTTGGTTTTCTTCAACACTCCTTTCTACAACATTTCTGTCTCAGAGGCTTGGCTATAACCTCTCCCTTACTCTTGTATTTTTTATACTTTGCGAATTCTCTTTCTTCCCTTCCTTCCTTCCTTTTCTTTCTTTCTTTTTTTTTTTTTTTGAGACAGAGTCTTGCTGTATTGCCTTTGCTGGAGTGCAGTGGCACAATCATGGCTCACCACAGTCTTGAACTCCTGGGCCCAAGCAATCCTCCTGTCTCTGCCTCTCAAGTAGCTAGGTCTACAGGAACAGGCAACCATGCCCAGTTAATATTTTGATTTTTTGTAGTGATGGGGTCTTGCTGTGTTCCTTGGTCTCAAGCAGTCCTTCTGTTTTGGTCTCTCAAAGTGCTGGCATTACAGGCATGAGCCACCCTACTCAGCCAACAGTTTCTTTCATATCTGTCTTTGCATTTATTGTCTATCTCCCCCATTAAAATGAGAGTTCCATGAGGGCAGGGACTTTGACTCACACTGCTACATTCCCCATGCTCAGAACAGTGTATGACAGTAGACATGCAATATTACATGGTCATAGAGGACAAAATCATGGACTTCATAGCAAATCAGATGGTGTTGGAGACAATCATATTTAGCAATGTATCACAGAAACAAAAAACAGAATATCTTATGTTCCCACTCATCAGTGGGACTTGAACACTGATCACAATTGCACAGGAGAGGGATCAGCAGTCACAGGATACTGCCAGGGGAGGGAAGGAGGGAGGAAGGGAGAGGGGAGCACGTAACAACACAAAGAGTACCTGGTCCTAAACCAGGGTATTGAGGACCAGTTGGAGGCCCAAACTTCACCTATTTATGTACCTAATCCTGACCTGTACCCCACATCTCTATAATAAAATATATTTTTTAAAAAATAAATATTTCATGGTTGAATAAATGAATGAATGAATCCCCAAACCCCACAGCAATACTGAGGAGTAGGTTTTACATGCCCATTTTACAGAAAAGAAAATTGAGGCCCAGCAAAATTAAGTAATTTTTCCAAAGGCACAAATTTAATAAAGGACAGAGTTTGAATTTTCGTCATATCTGTCTGATTCCAAAATTCTTTCCACACACCAGGGTCTCCTCATCTTAAGGCATTCACGTGCCACCTTCAAGAGTTTTGCCACCTTTCACATAACATCTGAACAAATATTTACCTAACCTTTAAGTCATGTATGTATGAGGCAAATAATTATATATTATATATTACCTTGAGGTATAGCTACGTATGTGCCTTCAAGTTTTTTATATACTATGCAAATAATTTTATTTTGAAATTAAAGTAATAATTTTGGTGGAATAAATCACACTGAAACAGATATGGAGTCATGATAATTCAAAATACTTGTCGGTATATATTGAAGCAGGAACATGGCTCCTGCATTTGAAAATGCTGATCCATTCTGCCTCATTCTGCGTATTCCTGGGCCAGTCCAGAACGCCGCCACCCCAGGCGTCAGAATCATTGCATCCTACTGTGGCTCTTCTCAACTCATCTTGTTCATTCAGCTTCCTGCTCACGAGTCCCCCTGTGCTTTCATGAGATGTTTTCCATTGACCAAAGGCCAGAAAGAGATTTCTGATGCTTTTAAAGCACACACACACACACACACACACACACACGCACACACGCACACATACCATGTCAGAAGCTCGTGTAAGCCTATGAACGCTCCAGCCACCCAACTGAAAGTAAAAGCAAGATGCAGGAGAGAGAAATTAATTGAAAACTTGAGGCTGTCAAACCTCACTGAGGAAAATCTCTCCCTGAGTTAAAGATCAGGAACATAATCAAGGAAAGTGGTTTCTATAAAAGCTTGATTGGTTGATCGAAATCTCCAGTCATCCCGAAAATAATTGCCTGGAAGAAAGCACTGAGTGACCTGTCTGCTCGGAAAGGAGCTGCCACACCAACAACGGAAGGTGCCCCCAACCGTCCTCGCCTCGCCAGCCCTGGCGATGATGAACTGAATCTGTTTAAGGAAGTATATTGCCTCATTATTTTCTGCTCTGACATACACGCATATTCCTCATGGATGTTAACTCTCAACAACATAGAGGAAGTGTTTTTGCTCTTTGTTTCTGCAGCTTTTTCATTTCCACGTCAGTGTTTTATAAATATTCGTTCTGTACTCCCTTGGGCGAGGCATAAGGAATGATAAAGATGCCCATAGGTCCTGCTGTGGGCAAAGCTACTGGAAGCAGGACAGTATCTGGGCAGGGCTCTCCTCTGGGTCCCCAAAACAATCTCCCCAGAGGGTCTGCCTCTGTCCTTGTGTACTCCCTGGCATCACAATGGTCTATCAAAAATGCAAATGTGATCCCACCTTTCTGCAAGCTCAAACTCTTTAGCAATTCCATTGCCTATATAAGAAAATCTGTCCTTGACACAATGTGCCAGGCCTTTTTAGGTTCTAGCCTTGCCTGCCTCTTCCAAGCTCCTCTCTCCAAAGTCTTCACTGCATAACTCAAACCCCTCCATGTTATCTTGCATCTCTGGGCCAACCTACATGGTTCCTACTGCCTAAAAGGCCCACTTACCTCATTCTCCACACATACCTTGGGAATTCCTTTGAAGCCCTGTTCCGTGAAGCTTTCTCTCATCAGCTCCAGCTCCTGAGTCAACTGACTAGTGGAAGAAGGATGACTAGAGTTAGAGAACCTCCCTCCCCTAGCAGGCTCCCACAATCCAAGGTCAGCTCATCTTCTACTCTAACTCCTTAAAGAAGTCTTCCGTGATGTTTTTCTTTCCTCAGCCCACACAGATCTCTAACTTTCCCAAGTTTCTATGTTATTTAAATCCAAGCCACCCATTTGAACACTTTTTTTCTTCCTTTTTCTACTCCACCAAAGATATGAAGAAATGCCAAAATTCTGACCAAGTCATCCTCTTCCAGAAATCTGTCCTGAGGAAATAATCAAAAAGCTGATCAAAAAATTAGGAATGTGGACATTCATTGCGTCATTTTTTATACAACCTAAGTTTGCAACAGGGGGGTGGTTATACAAATATATCTATATGGTCATTAAAAATAATCTTGAAGAACATTTGAGGACAATAAAATAATGTCCATGAAAAAAAATGTGTCGTTAAGAAGCAAAACCCAAAATTGTATGTAAAATATGATCCCAGGTTTATAAAAGAACACACACATATATGTATGTGTTTCATTAAATTATATATATATATATACACATGTGCATATATATATATATAATATATATATGTATATAAAATAAATGTATTTTATAGAGAGAAGTGAGATAGCAAAATGAGTAGCATGAATTCTAGAACCAGGATGCCTGATTTGATTGGGCTTGATCCCGTGGACTTGGGAATGTTATTTAACTACTCTTTCCTTCATTTTTCTCATGTATTAAATAATAGTACATTCCATGCAGGGTTACAGTGGTAATTGAATTATTTATGGAATTGCACATGACATAACAAGTACATCAGTAATCTTTGATATCATACATTGAAAAAATACTTCAAGGAACCAAAATATTACCAGGTGGTGGAACTGTAAGTGATGTTTATTCTTGTCTTTACATTTTTCCATTTTTTAATTATTCAAATTTCCTGCAATAAGCACATATTATTTTTTAATCTAAAAAAGATATGATGTTCTTAAAGGAGTAGAAGTACTCTTCAAAATCTATTTTATTTTTTACTCCCAGCATACAGGCATGGATGTTTTGGATTTTGCTTGGGGGAGGTTTTTGAGGAGAGGGGATAAAGAGAGACAGAATGTCCCATTAGCCGGTCCACATTGCCTAAGTCTCTGTTCACAAAGAGCACAACAAAAATCATTCATGAGCCGGGCTCGATGGCTCAGTTTGTAATCCCGCGCCTTTGGGAGGCTGAGGTGAGTGGATTGCCTGAGCCCGCGGGTTCGAGACCTGCCTGGGGAGGAAGACCTCATCTCTACAATAAATCAAAAAATCAGCCAGGCATGGTAGCGCACGCCTGTAATTCCGGCTGCTTGGAAGGCTGAGGCAGAAGGATCGCCAGAGCCCAGCAGGTCGAGGCTGCGGTGGCTGGGAGCGGCGACTGCACTCCAGTCTCCAACTCAAAAAAAAAAAAAAAATCATTCATGGGCCCTGGGTTTAAAAGGGATAGTTACACAATCTAGCTACTAAAAACATGAGCATTAGAACTGCTGAGAAAGTGATGCTGTGTCACTTTGGGTAAGTTGCACAGTTGTCTTAATTCTCAGTTTTCTCATCTGCAAAATGGGAAAAAATAATTCCTACCTCATAATGTATCTCAAGAAATACATAAAATTGAGTAGAGCCTGGAACAGACTAGGGACTCAGGAAATATTAGCCATTGTATTCATGATCCAAATTCAGAATGCAACTGCTCAGCTGCCACATGTGTAACAGGAGGAACAGCTCTGGGGACAGAAGAACTTGGTCCTGAATCAAGACTCTTGTTCCTACTTATAATATGACAGTCAAGATCAAAAGAGATCCTTCTATCCAGCACCCCCTATAATTGTCAGTCTTAACATCTTTTTTATTGCCTTTTGAAGCATTTACCAATCTTTTTTTGGGGGGTATTTATTTGTTTGTTTCATTAAATTTTGCCTGACATTATAATTAGATTTTAAACCCCATAAGAGCAGGGACCAACCCTGTCACATGCTATTCTCAGAGACTAGCACAAACTAGTGATTAGTAATTTATTCTTTGCTAAAAGAATAATGCCTACATTTAAAAAAAAAAAAAAAAAAAAACAGGGCAAGTTATTTTAGTCACCTTGTCTGTTAAGAAAATTAAATGATAGCCGGGCTCGGTGGCTCAGCCTGTAATCCCGCACCTTTGGGAGGCTGAGGTGAGTGGATTGCCTGAGCCTGCGGGTTCGAAACCCGCCTGGACAGCGAGACCTCATCTCTACAATAAATCAAAAAATCAGCCAGGCGTGGTAGCGCATGTCTGTAATTTCGGCTACTTGGAAGGCTGAGGCGGAAGGATCACCGGAGCCCAGCGGGTCGAGGCTGCAGTGGCCGGGAGCGGCCACTGCACTCCAGTCTGGGCAACAGAGTGACACTCCAACTCAAATAAATAAATAAATAAATAAAAAGAAAATTAAATGATATACAGAAAAGATAGTGCCTGACACATAGTAGGTGTTCTTTCAATATTAATTTCTTCATTGTGAGTATTCATCAGATTAGCTTTTATCAGACCTACACATTTTCTAAAATTACTTTGACTGTCTGGACAAATGCTGTTCGTGATGCATCTAAACTAGTATCCCTTGTGTCTGTGCAGTTGCTTGATAAAGGAATTTTTGCCACAGAACAGAGCAAAAAAAGCTCAGAAAGTAGAATTTTTGTAGTTCACACTCCATGCATGCCAGACGCAAAAATCACTTTGAGGCGTTAATTGGTGACGTAAAAAAATAAATAAAATAAATGAAAAATACGAATGCAATAGTAGGTTTTGGCAGCAACAAAAAGAGGTTCTTTTCCATCTAAAAGTGGTTATCATTTCAATTTTTACTGCCTTAATTCATTTCTTAAACAGAGAGGAAGAAAATTGATGATTAAGATGTGCAATGGAAAATTTTCTGAGCAGAGTGAGGAGGTGACTGGAGACCATATGTTGCCCAAGAACGGAGCCTTCAGCAAACGTGGAAGAAGAACGAATGTGCTGATTTGCATGCTGTTGGCGATTATGTTCTGATGAAAGAAAACATCCCATTAGGACTAATGGGCATTATATACACATGCTATTAAAACAACATATAACCTTTCCTGAGACCAAGAGCAAAGGAGAAGCCGATGATACATTGCCAAGGGAAGAAAGAAGAGCAACTTAAGTTGCTGAATAAGAATTTTTTTCACACACACTTGCATTAGAACAGATCCTATCTCTAGTACTAGCAAAACAATGACTCTCCTAGCATCCTATGTAAAAAACATTCCCCTCTGTCAGAAATGCAGAATCCACTGTGGCCACAGCAATGAAGGAACCTACAAAGGAAGGCATAATGGACCTTGTTATTTATCTTGATTCTTGTAAAACAATAAAACTTTCAGTTAAATCATGCAGCAAATATATGCTCAGCACTCCCTAGAGTATGCAACCAACAATGTTGGCGCAAACTGCCAGGCAAAGTTAAATACAATTCACCCAACAGTTGGTTGGGCAAAGTCGTCAGTGTCAAAAATAAAAATGTGGCCACGTGTTTTCATCAGCCAGTGGCATAAACCCAAGCATTCCTGGCTCAATAAATTTATCCTGTATCAGTGCTCATGGTCCTCTGCACCCAGAAATCCAGAAGCTAAGCCCAAAGTGTGTCAGGTCAAGGTTCTCAGGAAGTCTACCCTTAGTTCTTTATCAGATAAGATCTAGGGTGGGCTAGAAAACAAATTTAGGAACATGAGTGAAAATGAAGTTGGAGTCCATGTCAGGGAAAGACCTCCAAGGTTTCCTGCAGATGCTTCCATACATCTGGATTGGTGGAGTATATAAGTGGTGTGAGATGGCAGAAGGTGTCACCGGGCTACCTATCCTCAGCCATGGAGAACACTTCCTGCCTCAGCACTACTCCCATTGACCTAGAACTAAATCATGTGACTGTCAGCATTTGAAACATTATGTCCTAGGGCAGGACCTGCTAGAAGACAAAGACTATAATGTGACTGTCTTTGGGTTTTATTTAGTGTCCACACAGTGTGCTTTGTATACATTAGGTACTCAATACACAGGAACTGGTAAGAGTATAAAGGTAACTTGACATCAAATACCTATCCTTTTCTTTTATCAGTCACTGTTTCTTTTCTCACAAGTTCTCAGTGCCCTCAAAGATGCCACTTCAAGGCTCTGTCATAGACGAAGAGACAGTCAGACCCAAGTTTAAATACCATTTCTACAATCTAATAACAAAAAACATTTCTACCATGCCAAATATCTATCAGTCACTATTCTAAATACTTTTATAGGCTAACTCCTTTAGTCATCACAATAACCCAGAGGCAAATACTTTTGTCATCCTTGTGTACAGATAAAGAAACTGAAGGCACAAGACAGATGTTAAGCATTTTGTCCTAAGTCGTCACTCTGGAACCTGAGTTTAAATCTCAGTTCTTGTAATTACTAGCTGTGCGGTCTTGGAAAAGTTACCTAACCTAGCTAACTCTGTTCCTTCTTTGAACAAATATGGAATACATACTCTGTGTCAAGAATTATCCCCAGCATAGGGGATAAAGTGATGAAAAAGACAAAGATGCCTCTTTGCCATTAGTTGGAGACTAATCAAAGATGCAGACAACATATGAAATCATTTTACGTAAGTACAATTTAAAAAAAAGCAAGGTGATATGATAGAGCAGTGAGGGAAAGTTCTTGGTCAAGGTGGTCAAGGAGGTTCTCTCTCGAGTAGTAGCAAATAATCTGAAAACCAAATGATAAAACAGCCAACTTACTGGCCATAGACCAAGATTCCGCAATAAGAAGATACTTGGTGGCTAGTGCTGTTTTTAGGGAGGATGCTCGTAGGTGGACATCAACATGCCATACAAAGATCTTCATGCTTCCTGTCCATTTGTACAAGTCCACCCACATCCTCTCGCCCAGATCTTCTCCCCATTGTCTAAGCTTGCTGTGTCCAAGCCCCTGTCTGACCAGTCCAACCATCGACCACTGATAATATGTCTGTGTGTATTCTTACCTTTGGCCACTTCTCTTTTCACACAAAGTGGAGGACTGAGTGAACCCCATGAAGCTCTGCCCATGAGATTATTTCACTTCACTGCTGCCTTTCACAGGGCAGGGCTAGAAGGCATCAGCAATCCATTCTTGGTTTCCACCCACAAACTGAGCCAGCCTGTCTGTTAACTAAGTTATGCACTTTCCTCCTCTGTCAACTGGTCTTAGGGAACACTCCATGCAGCCATAGGTGTGTGCTGAGGCAGAGTAACTGGGACAAAAGTGAAGGATGGCACAGGAGTTTGGTAACCCACCTGTGTGGTTTACTTGTGCCTTTTAGCTCTGCTCACAGTCAATGCCAGATGATGATGATAATGATGATGGTTGTAGTGATGATAATAAGATGATAATGAAGAATGAATGGTGGGTCAACCCAATCTTGGTAGATTGGAGAAAATCCAGCTCTTGATGAAAAGTTCTGGCCAAAAGGCTGCTTAATGGTTCAAGATCAGATGCTCTGTCCTCCCAGGGAACAATAGAATGCCAGGAACCACTTTTTGAAAGCTGTATATGGTTGGGTGCAGTGGCTCACGCCTATAATCCTAGCATTTTATGAAGCCAGGGTGATAGGATTGCCTGAGCCCATGGGTTTGAGACCAGCCTGGGCTACTCGGCAAGACCTCGTCTCTACAATAAATCAAAAAATTAGCCGGGTGTGGTGGCACATGCCTGTAGTTTCAGCTACTTAAAAGTCTGAGGCGGAAGGATCACTTGAGCCCAGCAGATCGAGGTGGTGGTGGTCGTGAGCATGCCACTGCACTCCAGCCTGGGCGACAGAGTAAGACTCTAATACAAAAAAATAAATAAAAGAGGTAAGATTAAAACTATTTTTAAAAAGGAAAGAAGCCAGACTCGGTGGCTCTGCCTGTAATCCTGCGCCTTTGCGAGGCTGAGGTGAGTGGATTGCCTGAGCCCGCGGGTTCGAGACTCACCTGGACAGCGAGACCTCATCTCTACAATAAATCAAAAATCAGGCGGGCATGGTAGTGCATGCCTGTAATTCTGGCTACTTGGAAGGCTGAGGCGGAAGGATCGCCGGAGCCCAGCAGGTCGAGGCTGCGGTGGCCGGGAGCGGCCACTGCACTCCAGTCTGGGTGACAGAGTGAGACTCCAACTCAAAAAAAATAAATAAAAGAAAATAAAAGAAAAAGAAAGCTGTATAATTCTCTACTATGATGGCATGGCCTTACTCTAGAACATTCAAGGTCTAATTATGATCCTCCTCCTATTGATGCTTACCATAAACTCCACAGGAAGGCTTTTCCACCACAAAGACCTATAGTATCATAGGCCCTGACAGGTCCAATGGTCCAAGTGGCAGGGCTGAATGCACTGCAGACTGGATTCACTATAGAGCTCTTTCCTGACCTCAGCCCCGCTCAAAACTAACAGCAGTTTATGTCACAGAGTAAATGAATTGAAGCAGTCTTTTCAAGTATGGAATAAGCTGCCTCAGAGCTCAAAAACCTACTAAGCACTATCTTTTTTTCTTATTTAGTGGTGGAAAGGGAGAGAAGAATTAATTTGTCCTTTTCTTTAGAAGAGATATCTCAGCATGACCCAGACCACACTGGTGAATCTTAAAAATTTTACCAGTGTAGTGCTTTGTATTTATGGAGTTAATTGCCCACCCTCTGGAGCACATATATCTTACCAAGACCTCCACTTAATTGCTGACTTTTGCTTATCTGATTCAATATATATGATGTCATTGATGTAAAGGACCAATGTGATGCACTATACTATGTCCAGATGTTCCTAGTCCCTTGAGACTACACGATGACAGTGAGAAGGAGAAATAACAAAGTCCTGGGGCGAGAATGTCCATCCCACCCAATGTAATTAGCTTATGATCTTTCTTATTGCTGGGAATGGAGAAAAGTGCACACACCAGATCAACAACCACAGTCTGATCTACGTATCTGAAACCATGTTAACCTACTCTAGCAAAGATACCACATCTAGCATAACAACAGCAATCAGGGCTCCTACTTGCTTAAGAATGCAGTGGTCCACTAATGACCACCAGAATCCACCCAGTGTTTGTAGGGGTCAGACTGGTGAATTAAATGAGAATATGATGGGAACCATCAACCCTTCTTCTTTCAGGTATTTAAACATGGTGTTAAACTTTGCCATTTCCCCAGTATGCAATATTGTTTTTATTTACCATCTTGAAGGGGCCAAGGAAGGCAATTTCAGAGGTTTCCAGTTGAACTTCTGCTCTAAGATAGTCTTCACTCTCAGGCTAAGAAACTGACATGACAATCCTGCCTAACTCCAATTATATATTTGGGGACCAGAGAAATGGTCACTGGATGGGTTTGGTGGCCCCACTCCAAGTCAGACAGGAACAGTAATCCATTTATTACCTGATCCTAAAGCACCCCCACTCTAATAAGAAAATCATAATGATGTTTTGTAATCCTTGCTACCCATGTCAATTTAAATCCTATGACCAGTGTTCCTCAAGATGCCTGGGTAATCCCAAAACCTCATGCCCCAAGTCAAGGGCCATAAGTCTCTTTAGAGAAGTGTAGAAATTAATACTCATACACTTGCTATGGTATCACAGAGTTCTTTCCCAGGCAGAACAGACCTTTCCTTTAGTCAATGGGCCTCATATCCAAGAACCAGCTTACATCTGAAAAATGGGTAAAAAGTCATGGCTTTTTTTAAAACATTTTAAACATGGCTACCTGGTCATCTATCCTTCATTTCCTTTAACTGTATAATTGTATAAATTATGTAATACCCTGTTGACTTGCTACCTATTTTTTCCCTAAGAACACCATGTTCTTCTCAATATCTTTAAAGCTCTCTGAGAGTTAGGACCTTGGCTGCCACTCTAACATTGCCTCTCATTACAATAACTGCACCCATCTTGCTTCTGGTGGTTAAGTACCACTGCCTAACATCTATTATTTGGGGATTTTAGCATCCTCTTACAACTAAGGAGCCCAGTTCTGTAACAACATCTCTTAGCTGTCAGCACTAGCAACAGAGGATTGACACTGAACTTCTCAGCAATACCAGCACTCACTTCACCAGCATATTTCTTGTGGCTTTAATAAGAGTGTTCTCCTGATCCTTCCATGAAAAATATCCCACTAATGGTTTTTCTGACCTTAAGTTGTATATCCATTCTATCAGGCCTACTTCTTTGAGCCTTTTGATGACTTCCTCCACCATCTGCCTGGGCAATTTGGACAGTTCTGCTTCATTTGGTATAAGTCACTACATTTCCAAGGTTCTAAGAGTCATCCTAGCACTGTCTCCTAAGATCCTTGCCAATGTGTTAAATTGTGTGTCCAGAAAGAGTGCCTTCACATTGGCAAACTCTCCCCTATCCAACTTTATATTCTGTCCCTTGGTTCACACCCTCAGAAGCCAGAGTCTCTCTTGGGTGGCATTTCCTATAAAAGAGACTCTGAGATAGTGATATGCTTATAGGATGTTTCTTGGGGTGTGCTCCAAGAAACAATACCTGTAAGAAGGGAAACTAGACTGAGCACAGGCAAAAGTTTAACTGATGCACTTGCAACAGAAGCCTACGCTGACCCCACAGGGAGGCTGGCAGGCAAACTGGCACTTCAAAGCCGCTTTTGAACACTTGCATGGATAATTCCTGAATGCAGACTACTCCTGGAAGGAGACATAGCATGGGCAAGACAACTCCCTTCTCACAAAAGCAATTCCTAAAGAAAAGCCTATATTCCCAGCAGATGGGTGCATGGAGTGGGAATCAGCATCCACTAGAAACCCCATTAGTCACAAACACTTACATTACAGTAAAAACCTTCCAAAGTCTGAGTTAGTAACTTCACCTTTAGGAGAAAAGCAGATACTGAGAATTCCAAAGATAAAAGCTCCAAATCATAAGTTACAAGAGTAAAATATTTAAAGGAATGTATATACTTTACATGTATTTATAAAATAATGAAATTTTCTTTTAAAAGGTTAATTGCTCAAAGAACAGTGTTTCCATGGCCTCCAGAGTATTACAGCTTTCACAGACAATGCAAATAGACAAGCACTATCTTGGGCCTTGTTGAACCAAGAACAGAAGCAGAGTTCATGTCATGGCTCAAAGCAGAGTGTTTATATATTATCACATGCTCTGTCATTCCCGTCCTCATGTTTTCCTACACACTTTGTGACTATCTTTATGGAACAGAAGCCTTTATGAAAGAAGTTCCCTGCATGGCAAGATGCAAAATACTTTGGCATCAGAAGAAGGAGATCTGGACTTATTCCCAGCTGTCTGACTAGCTGTGTGACCTCAGGCGGGATCACTTCTCCTCTTTCAGCCTCAACTTTCTTTCTAAGATTGAGTGAAATGAACTAGGTCAGATATTGAAAATATGTGGCTTGCACATACGTGTTCACCCTTCTCACACATGGAAGACTTCGCTAATGCGTGAAGGTGATCTTTTCTGTGGAACCTAGATAAGAAACAGGATCCTTCTCAACAAAGTGCTTCAGGAAATCACTACTAACTAATTAACACTGATAACAACATGAAACCTTCAGACCACTGTGGTCTGGACTAAAAGCTCCCTTCTTGTACCCATAGGATATGAATGTATGCTCAGGGACTTGTGTGGAGAATCACAAGCCAAGGTAAACCCAGAAACTTTTGTATATACATGTCCTAGGATGATATGGCATTAATAGGACCACAGAGACACTCAGTTGCTGAGGCAGAAGCTATGACCCCACTTTCTTCAATGCCCTTTATCCTCTCTGCCTCTTGGTAGCCTCAGGCCATTCAGAAGCTCAGGCTTTAGCCTCACTCATCCCCTAACCTGGCCCACTAAGGAAGGTAGTGGTTGAGGTAGCCCTAGGGCATGTCAAACAAGCACACAGGATGAGGTTATCACGGAAAAAGCCAAATTAGCTCTGATCATTGCATGTCATTAATAGGCATTTTGTCTTACAGGAGTGAAACCTTTTATTTCTACAAGTATCACAAAGACCCACCATCCCCCACTCTTTTCTACCCACATAATTTCATGAGCACCACTCCCTCCCCTCCCAACAAACATACATAAGAAAATCATCTGGTCAAATAAGATCAAGATATAGTCTTCTAGCCCAGCCCCCTTGAACCCCTATCATTCCTAAAAGTCTTCTCCCTGTTAACCTTTCTTCCTCATGCCATCTCCTTCTTCTGACTTTAAGTATCCCATTCTGCATAATGATGGTTTTGCAAGATAAATTCTGTGGTTCTTAAAAGACTCTAGTATCCTCATTAGGGTCAATCTTTTAAGGCTCTTCAACTATTTTGAAAATGTTAACTCTGTCCTTGTTCCCTCATTCATCAGTAGTGCTGCCAGATGCAATGTATCATTCAATACATCCAACCACTTGTCAAAAATAGTAACCGAATCCCCCATATTGCCAACTCAAAGCTTGATCTCCCAAAGCCCAGATACAAAAATACATTAAGTGCCACCGTGTTCAAATTTCATTTGGAAATTTTGTGCTGATAGCTGCCAGTTCCCAGGACCCCAAGTCCTAAATGGAAGCCAGAGTTAATATCTCATTAGGTAAAAACTATGACAGAGTTTAGGACATTAGGGCTAGGAAAGACCCCAACAATCACGTAGTCCAACTCTCTTGTTTTACAAATAGAAGGACGATGTTCAGGAAGGTTAAATGATTTACTCAGAGAGTCACACAGCAAATTAATAACAAGAAAGGAATTAGAACCCTTGCCTTATGGGCACCCCCTACTCACATATACATGAATATGCCCATCATATGTTGTTATTACAGATAGCTACAAGGCATTATCTTCTGGGGAGAAGTAAAGGACACATGAAGCCAAATTTCCAACACTATCTCTCCTATGGTCAATATGTCAATGAGCCAACCCAATAACTATTCCCAGTCTACCCTAGTTTTCCTCATCCTAGAAGAACTAAGAAAATTTTTTAAAAAAAGGCCCATGTTAAAAAAAAAAGTATCAATTTCTGTCAAAACCATAGCAATGTAGACCTCATCAGAAAGAGATATAGGATCTGAAACTCCACAGCAAACATAATTCTTTCGGCTTAGAAAAAAGTTTCACAGAGTTATTTTAGGTGATTTCTTTCTTTATTCATTCAATACCTTTCAACCTCCTAGTATAGTCCAGGCACTGTTCTAAGTACGGGGAACATGACTAGAGGAAAAGAAGACACAATTCCTTTCCTCGAAGAGCTTACCTTTTGTGGAGAAAGGCTGGCAATACCGAAGCAAAATCCACACTGCATGTTTGATGGTGTTTAGAATCATGGAGAAAAGTCCAGCAGGGAAAGGTGCTAGGAAGGGCTAAGAATGGGTGATCAGGATCCCACTGACAAAGTGACAAGTCAACAGAGACCCAGAGGAGGTAAGAAAGCAAGCCAGGTGGATAGCTAGAGGAAGCATGTCCTAGGGTGAAGGAACAGTAACTTGCAAAGGTTTCAAGGTCAAATTGATCAGTGAGCAAAAGGAGAAGTGATGGGAAATGAAGTTAGAGCACTGAATAAGGAAGTGTGGGAAGCAAATCATATAGGGTCTTAAAAGCCATTGTAAGTTATGAGCTGTCAAGGGCTTATAAAGAGCAGGTAACTGGACATAATAATGAAACAATCTATACAATGAGAGGTCACATCTGCTAGGATCACTATAACCAAACAGATAATAGCAAGTGTTGGCAAGAATGTGAAAAAAATCGGAACCCTCCTACATCGCTGGTGGAGACATAAACAGATGCAGTCACTTTAGAAAACAATCTGTCATTTTCTCAAAAGGTTAAGTAGAGTTACTATATGACTCAGCAATTCCACTCCTAGGTTTATATGCAAGACAAAATGAAAACACATGTCCACACAAAAACCTGTACACAAATGTTCATAGCAGCAATATTCATTATAACCAAAAAGTGGAAACAAACCAAATATTCATCAACTGATGAAAAGATAAATAAAATATAATATATCTATACTACAGAATATTATTTGGCAACTTAAAGAAATGAAGTACCAATACATGTTATGTCATGGATAACCTAGAAAATATTACGCTAAGTGAAAGAAGATAGTCACAACAGATCAAATATTGCATAATTCCATTCATATGAAATATCCAAAATAGGCATTGCTACAGAAACAGAAAATAGATTAGTCATCACCTAGGACTAGATAAGTGGGGGAGGTGAGGAAGAAATAAGAAGTGACTGTCAATGGTATAGGGTCTCTTTTGGGGATGATGAAAGTGTTCTAAAATTTACTGTGGTGACAGTTGTTTATAAATATTTAAAACCATAGAACTGTACACTTTAAATAGGTGAATTATAAGGTATATAAATGATATCTCAATAAAGCTGTTATTAAAAATCAGTCTATTATTAGGGCTGCTTTGGTAAGACTGTCAAACATCAAGGGCAGAAGCATGGAAACCAGTTAGGAGGCTACCGCAAAAGCCAGGTGTGAGGTGATAGAGGTTGGGACCAAAGAGTTGAGTGATCAAGGTAGAAAGAGTCATTGAGTTCTAAGTGCTTTTTTGAAGGATAATTCAACATCCTTCCTTTCTGATAAATTGAATATGAATTATGAGTTCTAGGTGAAGGTTAGGTTTGGGGTCTGAGCAACTGATAGAGGTAGTTGCCATGTACTGGGAAAGGGACATTGCTAGAAAAAAAAAATGACTGGGGGTACATGAGGCCTCCAACTTGTTTATGGCTATGTTAAACAGAAGACCCTATTAGACATCTAAATGAAGTTGCTATGGAGTTGCTAAGTGGGCACGTCAATCTGGCATTAAGAAATGAGTGAAAACTAAAAGAGCAAGAAAGTATGCTGGTCATACCTATGTTGATAGATACTTTGAATCCTGAGATAGAATGATATCACCTGGAGAGAGGGAATGGATAGAAAACATAAGATTTCCAAGGACTGAGTCCTGGAAAGTAGCAACATTTCGGTGTTTGGGAAACGGGGTGAAACTATTAAAGGAGAAGCAAAGGAGTGGTTTTTGAGATGGGAGGAAAAACAGGTAGTTATAGAGTCCTGGACTCAAAGAAAGAAATGTTTAAATAAAGAAGTAATCTTTCTGTCAAATGCTTCTGATAAGTCAGGTGAGATGAAGACTAAGAATTTTCCAATAGACTTAATGACTTGGAGATTATTGTGTGACCTTCACAGGATTCGTTTTTAATGGAGTGTTGGGGGCAAAAGACTGGGTGGCAAGACTTCAAGAGAGAATGAAAGGAGAGAAATTGAAGGAAAACATAAAGACGATTTGTTCAACTCGTTTTTCTGTGAAGAAGATCTGAGAAATAGAGTGGCAGCTGGAAAAGTATGTGTCAGAAGATGTTCTTTTTTTAAGAAGTGAAAAATCACAGCATATTTGTATGCAAATACGAAATATCTAGGAAACAAGTAAGCAGCAAACTTTAATGATACCAGAGAGAAGAAAGTGATGGCAGTACTCAAATTTCAAGTAAGGAGAAGAGCTAAGATCTGTTGGCCAGGAGGAGGAGATTGCCCTTAGATAGGCTAGCGGACAGCCCACCATTGTCACAGAAGGCTCCATTGTACAGATTCAGTGAGTGCAGTTACCTAGATCCAGGTGGATGTAAAGATTGGAACATATAGACATCTTTTTTTTATTATTATTGCTTCTCTGTGAAACAGCAAGAAAGATTATTAGCTGGAAGTGAAGAGTGGAAGAGGAAGGGAAGAGATACTAGAATTTTGAGGAGTTGGAAGTATAATAGTCTTTCATAAAGGGAGAGAAAGACTAGACCAGGTCGTTCTGGCAGCCCTAGTGATTATTAATTAAGGTGTCATTGTTTAGCGACTATGTTTTCTCTAGCCACCTTGAACTGCATAGATACAAGCAAAGAGTGGAATTTAATCAGGTTGGGTTTCTAGAAGGGTAAAATGAAGAGAGAAAGGGTGAGGTCAATGGAATGCAAGAAAACGATTATAACAATGACCCAAGGAGTCTAAGCTGGGTAGAGAAGATTGAGGGATAAAGTTATAGTGGAAAGATGGCAGGACAAATGGAGTATGAACCTCAGTGGGGAAGAGATGTGGAAAGCTTAAGGATGGAGAAGCACATTAAGCCATTATCACATATTACCACCTCTGCCTGAATTAATTTACAGGCACTTGTTAAATTGAATTAATTTTTTTTAAGAGACAGTGTCTCACTATGTTGCCCAGGCTGGTCTTCAGTTCCTAGGCTCAAGTGATCCTCCCACCTTAGCTTCCCAAGTGGTTGAGACTACAGGCATATGCCATCGTGAAAATTGAATTAAATTTTAATAAATTAATAATGTCAGCAAACTGAGATGGTGTACTCGTTCCAGGAGCTGCATAACAGGATGGCTTAAACAACATAAACTTATTGTCTGAGTTCTGGAGGTCAAAGATTCAAAATTCAAGTGTTATCAGAGCTGATTCCTTTTGAACGTTGTATTATTTTATTTATTTGGAGTCTCACTATGTTGCTCAGGTTGGTCTCAAGTTCCTGGCCTCAAGCAATTCTCCCACCTCAGTCACCCAAAATGCTGGGGTTACAGTCCTGAGCCACAGTGCCTGGCCCTTTTTGAGCAATTTTTTTTAATGAGGCATCTGACCCTGTCACCCAGGCTGGAGTGCAGTGGCACATTCATGGCCACTCCAGCATCAACCTGCTGGGCTCAGGCAATCCTTCTACCTCAGCCTTCCAAGTAACCAGAACTATAGACACACACTATCACACCCAGCTAATTTTTTGATTTATTGTACAGATGAGGTCTCACCAAGTTGCCCAGGCTGGTCTTGAACCCGTGGGCTCAGGCTTCCAAGGTGCTGGGATTTCAGGCTTGAGCCACCGCACCCTGCCCTCTTTGAGCATTTTAAGGGAGAATCTGTTACATGCCTCCCTGCTAGATTTTGGTAGCATCAGTTACCCCCTGACTTATGGATAGCATTCTCCCTGTGTCTTCACAAAGTCTTCCCTTTTTGAGTGTTTGTCTCTATGTGCAAGTTTCTTTCTTTTATAAGTATACCAGTCATACTGAATTAGGGTCCACCCTAACAATCTCATTTTGAACTTGATTACCTCTCTTTTTTTTTTTTTTGAGTTGGAGTCTCACTCTGTCACCCAGACTGGAGTGCAGTGGCCGCTCCTGGCCACCACAGCCTCGACCTGCTGGGTTCTGGCAATTCTTTCACCTCAGCCTTCCGAGTAGCTGGAACTACAGGCGCACGCTACCACGTCCAGCTAGGATTACCTCTAATTTTAATTTGATTATCGTATATCAAAATAAGATCACATTCTGAGATGCTGGAATGCTAGGACTTTAACATATCTGTTTTGGGAAGCACAATTCAATCTATAACACGGGGCATCATAAGTGATAATAGAAATGCTGAGAAAATGTGTAGGAGATTGTACTATCAGAATATTTTAAACTAAGAGTAAGTCAACTCAAACTTGGGGGGAAAATGCCTTCATTGAGGAAGTTGATGTTCACCAAAACAGGTACCAAGTTATTCATTATTCTTCATCTCTACTTAGTGGTAAGAGGAAGTGGGGGGATGCAAGACTGAGGCATGAAGGGACACTGAAGCCATAAAATTACCTGCATAAAGCCGGGCTCGGTGGCTCAGCCTGTAATCCCGCGCCTTTGGGAGGCTGAGGTG
>NW_007232862.1:202883-255403 GCF_000164805.1 Carlito syrichta
GCACTCCAGTCTGGGCGAAAGAGTGAGACTCCAACTCAAAAAAAAAAAAAAAAAATTACCTGCATAGTAGTCCAGACAGGGACCCTGGGGAAAAACCACCTAAAGCCTTTTCTCTGTCACCAAGGCTGGAACGCAATGGCACGCTCATGGCCACCACAGCCTCGACCTGCTGAGCTCAGGCGATCCTTCCACCTCAGCCTTCCAAGTAGCTGGAACCATAGGCATGCACCACCATACAATGTAAATTAATTGTAGAGATGAGATCTCACCAAGTTGATCAGGCTGGCCTTAAACCTCTGGACTCAGGCAATCCTCTCACCTCTGCTTCCCAAAGTGCTGAGATTACAGGCTTGAGCCACCATGCCTGTTTACACCTGAAGGCTTTAGCTAGGCTCTCCCAGTCAGAAATACAAAATATTTCTCCACCAGGGCCTGAAACACCTTGTACTCACCATTGTGTCTATGAAGAAGGCTGGTCATACCAGTAGCTGGCATTCTCCCATCTGTAGGAAACATGATATTAATCACTGGGTCAAGGTAAACCATGGAAGCCCTCAACATGACACTTCTCAGAATGGAAGCACCTGGCAAACAAAAATGCATTCTCAGAGGTGATCAATAGGTCTCCAAAGAACTTTTTGAAAATATATGGGAAGTAGAAGCCCCATACTTGGTCCCTCAGTCGGGGAGGTATTTTCCAGAAGATCTATCAAATTAAGGATCTAGTTGGAGCCGGGCTCTGTGGCTCAGCCTATAATCCCGCATCTTTGGGAGGCTGAGGTGAGTGGATTGTCTGAGCCTGAGGGTTCGAGACCCGCCTGGGCAGCGAGACCTCATCTCTACAATAAATCAAAAAATCAGCCGGGCGTGGTAGTGCATGCCTGTAATTGAGGCTACTTTGAAGGCTGAGGCGGAAGGATCGCCGGAGCCGAGTAGGTCAAGGCTGCGGTGGCCGGGAGCGGCCACTGCACTCCAGTCTGGGCGACAGAGTGAGACTCCAACTCAAAAAAAAAAAAAAAAAGGATCTAGTTGGGAAAATTTGGGCAGTCTGTTGCACCAAACTTTTAGAAGCAAGTTTATCTGTGACCAACAATATCCGTTGATCGACTGCCATTCAAACTGATGGAAACTGATCCTTGTTTAAATTCATAGGCTTGAGGACTACCAATTTGAAGTCAATAAATTTCAATTTTCGTAAATTCAAGTTAGTACATTACTAGTTTATTGAGGGCACAAATTTGTTGATTTGTGAACAATTCTGACTCCCACACAATGCTTGGCAATAATACATGCTCCAACACAAGCTCACACACAAACAATAATAATAATTACACATTATTATGGTTTTCTTTTATCATTATTAGTTTAGTTTGTTGTCATTGTTTGGGGAACCCTACAGTGGGAATGGTGCATATTTGCACCAACAGTATGTTTGAGCTATTATTATCTAATAACTAAAATTTAAGACATATATATAGTAGTCTAACTATGTATCATGCAGACCATTATTTCCAAAGTAGATTTTATATTTTATATACATACATATAATTTTTGTAACCATATATGCAGCGTATTTATATTCTCTCCCCAAATTTTCTTATACGGTGATATTTTATACGTGGCATTTGTGTTCCTTATATAACTTCAAACATATTATCAAGTTAGTAGTGTATTACAATATTGAGTTATTTTTATAGGAGTTATTTTTATAGGACATTGTTTTGTAATAAGAAATTATGTGTATATGGCTACAGTCTTTTCTTATAAGGTAAATAATCAGCTGTTATAGGTTGTAAGCAATAAATTAGCCACATTTTCTTATTTTGTTCCACAGATTATGAGAACCTATGCTTTGCTTTTCTAGCTTTGTCCCCTGAAGGGAACCATACCTGAGATATCAGAGAATCTGAATTTCTGGCACTTTTGTTATATGACAGCTTAACAAAAGTGGTTGGGATGAGGATGTACAATAAAATGAAGTCATTAAGATCAAGGATCAGTTCAAATCCTGACCACATGCGCAAATGATGTAACCACTAAAACCTTTTCAATCTCTTTGAGTTTCAACTTCCTCATCTATAAATTCAGGAAATATATATAATTCACAAGGTTATTACCATATTCAGTGAAATAGAATATGTAAAATTCTCAGCACAGGGCATATAGCACATAGTGTGTGTTTTAAAAAATGACAATGTTCTTACTGCTGAGGTTATTACCATTACTATTTTATCAACCAGGATGGGATGGATTATGCTGCCATAATAAGCAGCACAAAAACTCTTCATGGTTTACAACAACAAAGATTTATTTCTTGAATGTACTACATGTCCTTTGCAGGTTGGCTGTGGCTTTGTTCCAAGTGGCTTTGTTGTGGGACCCAAGCTGAAATATTGCTGGCTGTTGTGGCTGAGGAAAAAGAGATCTGTTGGCTCTTAAAGTTTTTGCCCAGGAGTTATACATCACTTTGGCCTATTCTTCACTGGCTAAAGCAAATCATATGGCCACTTGTGAGTTTAACAAGGTGGAAATGTATAACTGTCCTGCAGAAAAGTTACCTCAGAAAAATGGAACATTTGGTGAGCAATAATATCATCAACCATGCTATTACTAAGTCAAAGATAAAATGAGGCCAGTAACTTACCAAATGAGTCATTCAAGGTTTATTCATGAATGGAAAGGTATAATGTTTGGGCTTGCTTACTGAGGGAACAATCTTTAGCTCCATTTTCTTTAGTCTACTGGTTGACCTAGCTTAACTAGTAGGGTCAAAATCTCCTGCCAGTGCAATCCAAGCTATATTCAAGAATAGACTCTAAATAGATCCTGCTTTCAAGGCGACTCTCCATGTTTCCCTCCTATTTACAGATCTCAGTACAAGACTGCACTAGCTACCATTTCACAAATGCTCAGAGCAGTGAGTCCAGGTTGTCCTCACTGCTATGGTTCCATTTTCTCCCTAAGCAAAAGTTACTCCAACATCTTAATAAATGTGAAGTGTGCTGGAGTACTCATCTCACATTGTTCTCCCTAGCTCCCTTTATTTTCTTGCATCCTGAAGTTGCAGGTCTTATTGAATCATAAGTGTTCTTAAGGAATTAGTAACTAAATGCTTCTTGGGAGGGGACATTTAAAAATTTAGTACAATTTCCTGAGAGCTGAGCTTATATAGTAGAATAACGTCCTCTCTCAAGGGTTGTGTGTCTATATTTACTAGAGGAACTGACAGTGAGCCAGACAGGAAACTAAACACTGAGAAGAAAATGTTCACTTTTCAGTCATTCACAATCTGAAAGACAGTGGTTGGTAAGTCAAGGGGAGGGTTTATGGATGGGAAAGCTGGAGGAGGCCACATTGAACAAGGGAGCAGACCCATGTCTAGAGCAAATCGAAACTGGAGTTTAAATAACGTATCAAATGAAGAATTCCACCCATCCATGTCCCCTTCTCCCAAGGGTCACTCGGATGCAGACTCGCATTTAAAGATTGATAACTTAGGGGTCTCACATTTTCTAGATTTGGTTGAATGTTGAGAATGACTATATCAAATTTTCCAAAATTCAGTTTGCTTTGGCATGCATGGTAAACCAACTGAAGTATCACCAGGACACTACAAGAAGTCTAGTCTAGTCCTAACCCTATCTTTAGGAAGCCAACATAGCATTGTTCCCTTTAAAATATGAACTTGAGGACCAGTGAGATAAAACACACAAAAGGTGTTGAGTAAAGCTCTGGCCCCTTTTCCCCACAAATGAGCGACCCAAACTTCAGGCATTCCCAGGCCACTTTCAGAAATCATGTCATAACTATGTGCTACCTGCTATATTACTTCTTAATCTTTTTAATAATTGAATTAGCTGGGCTCGGTGGCTCAGCCTGTAATCCCGCACCTTTGGGAGGCTGAGGTGAGTGGATTGCCTGAGCCCACGGGTTCGAGACCCACCTGGGCAACTTGGCAAGAACTCATCTCTACAATAAATCAAAAAATTAGCCAGGCATGGTAGCGCACGCCTGTAGTTCCAGTTACTGGGAAGGCTGAGGCGGAAAGATCGCCGGAGCCCAACAGGTCGAGGCTGTGGTGGGCAGGAGCGTGCCACTGCACTCCAGTCGGGGCAACTGTGAGACTCCAACTCAAAAAAAAAATTGAATTACTTTTTTTAAACTGAAATTTAAACTTAGCCTTTTCTTAAGCAATGACAGCAATGAATTCACAGGTTTGACATGCTAATCTTTTTTCTGGTATATATTAAAATAACTATTAAAATATTTCTCAAGTGTGTTCATAAACCCCTAATATTATCTTGTGTACCACCACTTTTCTACCTGCTACCTCCACAGAATGTGGCTCACCTGAGACATTGTAAGGACAATAATTCCTTTGTCATTTCTCCCATTCTGTCTTTATAACCCACACCTCAAGGTCTACTTTTTACTTGGAGCTGCTTCAGGGAATGATTTAACAACTTTGCTCCCTCTGCCTTTATTTTTTGAATATTTAGCTCCTCTGAACACCCACACCTATGTCAGGAGACTCCTTACCTTATTAGCCCATCTCACCATAAAATCCATAAAGGAACTTACTTTTCCAGCCTCCCTTGCAGCTAAGACACAGCTCTTTAATCCAAACTCTGTTCATCTGATGGTCTCACATGAGACTCTGAGTTAAATTATTGATTACATAAAAAAGAGCAACCTGGAATCCATCTGCAAAAAAGCAGCAGTCCATTTTCTCAACAAGTTCAGGGTCTAGTGTATTCCAAAAAAGTGTCCTTGGATTATTGCAATATAGCAAGATAATTACTCTAATTAGGGCATAGACAGAGCACATGCAGAAGTTGGCAGGGATAGTATCAGGGAGGTGGTACTTGAGTTGATCCATGAAGAATGGAGTTTCCCAAGTGAATAAGAAAGTAAGTAGCTCAATAATTATTAACTAGTATTATAATTATTCTTACCAGATTAGAGTCAGACAGACCTGGATTCAGGTCACAGCTCCACTGGGAGAGTCAGTTTCTCCATCTATAACCTTGCTTCATTGGATCTACAAAGAATAGATAGGATGACTTAAGTAAAGCACATACCAAAATATTTGGCATACAATTAGGTTCTTCATAAAAGCTATTTCTCTTTCCATCTCTATTTTTTTTTTATTAAAATGCCCTTCTCTCCACTTCCATTCTAGAAAAACTCTACTCATTATTCAAATCTACTTGAAACATTGCCTCTTCTGTGTAGCTACTATTTACCCAAAAGATACAATTTTCTCTCCTTTGAAACTCTATTGAAGCTGATCTTGACCTCTCTTGTGCATTCTTGTACCCTTGCAACTCCATAATTCCTAGCTTGTAGATGGTACATGTTTGCTGAATTGAATTAAATTGCCCCCATTCTGACCTCTGGTGCCTACTCTTAACATCTGCTCTTTTATTTATTTATTTTTAATTCTTGCTATCTGCTAAGATACCATTTTTAAAAAAAATTAGTGTTAAGCCAGTCTCAGTGGCTCAGCCTGTAGTCCCACGCCTTTGGGAGGCTGAGGTGAGTGGACTACCTGAGCCCGCAGGTTTGAGACCCTCCTGGGCAACTTGGCGAGACCTCATCTCTACAATAAGTCAAAAATTAGCCAGGCATGGTAGCGCATGCCTGTAGTTCCAGCTACTTGGAAGGCTGAGGCGGAAGGATCGCCAGAGCCCAGCATGTTGTGGCTGCGGTGGCCGGGAGCGGCCACTGCACTCCAGTCTGGGCAACAGAGTGAGACTTAGACTCAAAAAAAAAAAATTAGTGTTAGTGCTAGGGCAGGGTTATGGTTAGATTTAGGATTAGGGTGAAGTTTTGTGTTAGGTCTAGGGTTAGGGTGGGGGATTAGGGTTAGGGATTATGTTAGGCTAGCTAGCATGATGACCACTCCAAGGCTCTGACTTTTTTAAAAGACTTGTCTAGCTCTCTGGATAATTAAATTACTATTATGCTTTTGTTCCTGAGATTATCCACACTCATTCAGTCCCTTTTCAAATATTCTTTCCTCCATTTACATGGCACATATTGACCAAGCTCCTTTATGTGCCTACATACAGTCACCGACACTTGGCATATATCAATGAATAGGACAGACTTCGTTCCTAGTCCCTGCTCTTAGGAGCTTACATTCCAGAGTGAAAAGGTGGTCAATAAGCAAATAACAACACAAACAATGACAAGTATACTGATGCTACAAAAAAAACAAAAACCCACAGTCTTTTCCTAGACTCACACTGTTCCTTGTCTTACTTCACCTAACCTCTCCTCCTTCTCTTTCACCCTCTTCATCCCAATTTCTGTATGTCTAAATTCTTACCCTTTTGGGCCTAATTCCAGTGCCCTCTTTTCAAGAAGTTACAGCAAGTTAGAGAAAGAAGTATGTGCTATGCTGAGCAGATTGATTTTTATGCACATCTTCTTGCCCAACTATAAGCTCCTGAGGGCATAGCCTCATACACTACTTCCTAATAGTGACAATGGCACCCAATCCAAAGCCAGGAAAGGAAGTACTCAGTAACTCTTTGTGAAATGAACAAAGGGTCCTCTTCCTTTTCCTGACAAACTGTACTGGAAGAACTCTGGCTACATAGCGAGATGCCTCATCCACACTCTTTGAAAGAAATCCTGTTGTTTCTGCCTCTACTCAGGCACATAACCTTACACAAAAGGCAGGTAAGCACTCACAATCCAGTGATGCCAAGAACTTGAAACACTGTTTTGTGATCCCCATGGTAACTAAGACTGTGCACAAAGGACTCTGCAGTGAGAGTATCTTGGTCCAGACAGGCTGAGCGTTTTTTCATATTGGTAATTCTGTTATTATGACCATAATAAATGGTTACCTGGATCGCAAACTGCTAAATGATATTCTGCATTTCTAAAGCCATCATTCCGCTGCATATTTACCATGAATATAAAGTACTATTTACCAACAGGGCCCCCAAGGTTGTTTATGGGAGCCCTGGATCAGGTCAACACTTCGCGTTGTTGGTAAGTAAGCAGAAACTTACAGAACGTTAGGCTAGGCTATACACACATTTATTCTTCTGTTCACACAGAGCTTGCTACTTTCCACCATATATTTGGTTTTTATCTTAGGTGCCATACATAAACAATGCCATGTGCACTGCTGTGTGGGGTGGCAAATATGCACGCCTCTGTTTGTTTGAGGAATGTAAGAGCTGTGGGGTTTTAATTACCCTGAGCTGGTAGAGAACAATTAGAAAAACAAACATATTAGTAAAATACCAAGAGCTCCTTTGCTGCCAGAGGATTATAATTTGAAATCATAGCATCCAAGAGCTTTAGAGCTTAAAGAAATGGCAGAAATGAGGGAGGCCAAACCCCTCATTTTGCAGATAGGAAGGCAGATCCCCAAAGAGGCAAAATAGTGTGCAGAGTGGTTAGAGTTTGGGTTCTGCTTTGAGAGAGACTTTGCTTAAATCCCAGGTTCCCAATGTACCAAGAGACCTTGGCAAATCACTCAACTTTTCTGGTCTCAGTGTCCTCATCAGAAAAATGGGGACAATGATAGATCTGTGAAGAGTCAATGAGATAATGGATATAAAGTGTTTAGAACAGTACTTGACCTAGTGCTAATCAATGGTGCTAATTTTATGATTATTATTATCATTGTCATCATCACTATCTAAAGTCACACAGCTTATTAGTGACATTGCACTTACTTAAAATAATACTCCCTTACACATAACTGGGTTTATTTCTACAGATAGTAAAAAATATTTTATAAATCTAATCCCAATAATCATATGATCCAAATTAGTTTCCAAATCAAGTTTTACAATAATTCATTGTGCTCACTGAATCTTCTCATAATCACATATTCTACATTGTCATAGTTCTAGAAATGTTAGGTCACTTAGCATGAATATATTCTTGTCTTAAATGTGTAGTTGTCACTCAAGAACTATTAATGATTTATCAGAATGTTTAACTTTGAAGAGTATAGACTCTCTTAGGATATTTGGTCAGAATTTTTTTGCCCTTCCCAAAGTCCCCAAATTCACAAAACACAATGCTTTTTTGTGGTTTGAACTAGATGGATAATCCATGACTCAGAGAAAGATGATTTCAGAACATCACGTGCAAATGCAGAATTCATGACTGTTTATTTAAAATCCTGGCCCTTTTCTTTGACTGTACTACTATAATTAGAAGATTGGCCATTCTCACAAAGGGTTGCAAACCCACCGTTGACAAAGTCACAAGTGTGATACCAAAGAAAGGATTAATACTTTTTTGCTAAGTGACTGGAAGCAATTGGTCTTATATAATTAGTGGGAAATGGGAGCTTTTTAGGTAAAAGAATACAAAATTATGAATAAAAATTAATAAGTCCCCTCCCAAGGTCTTGGAATGGGCCTTGGCAAATGCAGGTCCCTGAATTTTAAAATTAATACCTTCATGATAAAGTCACTTCCTGGTACTTGATAGTTTATAGACTATTTTCACATAGGTCAAATTTAGCAGACTGATTAAGAACCTCAGTTGTAGTAAAATCCTGGTTTGACCTGGGTGGACCATTTATATTTGTGTCACCTCAGACAAGTACCTTAGCCTCACTAATTCTCAGTTTCCTCCACTATAAAAGATAAAAATAATAATAGCCACCTTTTCTAATCATATAATTTCTTAAATCCATATAAAGCACTTTAAGAGTTACCCATTAAATAGTAAGAGCTCAACAAATAACATTTTTGCCACTATTTCCTATATGATCTCATTCAATCTGCACCTTAATCCTGTGAATATTTGTTCAGAAAATGTTTCTTTTCCCTTTAGAGTCAACACTTGATTATTTGGGAAGTATGGTTCTCTGAGTGCATGTCTATCACTTCTCTTTTCTAATGTCTACTTTAACATTTTGTCCATTTTTACCCCAGAATCAGGATGGGACAGGACAAGAATTGAAATTCAGATCAGTTTACCTACAACCTTGGACAAAGAAAAATGTACTAGTGGTCCAAGCATTTACTCCACTCTCCCCAAACCAGGCTGTTTTCTGTCACCTGTTGCCAACAAGTAATGGCCATGACCATGATCAGTGGACACCATGGTGGGAAGTAACGTTACTAGTACTGGACCAGTCATTAATCCTTGTAGACAGATACTGTGTCTTGTTTCCTCCTCCATCAGATGAAGGAGATAGGCCGTGAGTTTAAGGGATTGCCCACCTCTAATCTTTCTCCTAAAAATACCAATGCTGCCTTTGAGTTAGAAAGAAGAGCTGATGAAGGAAAACAGTCTTACTTCCTGGGAGTGACTGTCTCATATTCCTGATTCTGCAGGCAGGAACCAGCTTTAGCTCTGGGATTAGACACAAGGTATGGATAAGAATTCAGGTTCTGCTACTTACTAGTGGTGGGACCTTGGCTCGGGAGATAATAATAGCACCTATCTCACAGGGTAGGATCAAATTACTGTGAGGATTAAATAAAATATGCATGTAAAGCACATAGTATAGTGCATGGGAAGTTATATATGCTTAATTCATGTGAGGAATGGATGATGACTATCATAAAAATTATTGTAGCTATATAAAATTATTTAAATTATATATTATATAAAATAAAAATTAGTGTTATTACTTTTTAAAGCTATATAAGTCCTAAGTCTTAATATATGGTCATTACCTGTTAACAACTATCAAACAGCAATTTCAACCAAACTAAAAAAAAAAAAGTAAGAAGAGTCAAGGGAAAAGCTCAAAACTCAAAGTATTCAGCTGTTTCTCACAGTCTGAAGGACTGGAAAATATATACAAAAGTGTGAAGAGCTGTCAAAGGACAAAAAGATTTCATCCTATGAGCTAGGACCAGTTCTGGTCACGTGATACACTCTAATGAGGAGAATTTTGAGGACACATCCAGGAAGAACAAAGGAAGACGTACTGTGACCTGTTAGTAATGTCTGCCATGGACATGGGGCAGGGCATCTAGTGACATATACTACATATCTGCTATCTCTGGGTTCTCTTCTGGTAACTGAGATCATTTTTCCAGGCTCTGCCAATAGATAAGGTGTAAGGTCACTCTTCTAGATAACCAACAGCCTCAATCTTCAGAAGGAAGAAAATCATACTATTTACATAAAACTAGATAAATATATATTTGTAGTAAATCTACCAAGGAATTGTCCAGGAGAGAAAGGGAAACTGTAAGTTTGGGCCTACTTCTCTTCTTATTGCTTTATTATGTACTCCTTGTATCCACTCGAATTCTGTTTGATCTCTGCAATTCTCAGCAGTCAAAGTCTTTGTGTTAATTCTCTACTGAGACAGAAAATAGAAACAACTATTGATTTATAGCTTTCTAATGTCACATTTCAAAAAAGATCCTGTTCATGTTAGTGCTGCCTTGGAACTAAACTTGGTATGTAGTAGGTGCTCAAGAAATACTTTTAATGAATTAGTAAGATTTATTTCATGCCATTTCCCCATTCAGATGTGAGCTTCTGCAAGATAGATATGGTGCATTACTCATTATATACTCCCTTTCCCTCATTCCCTACAGTGATTGGCATAGTGTCTGGTACATGGGAAGGGCTCTATAAATATTTGTTAAATGAATGAAGTATTAATGGCAGTACTGCCAACTTTCATAGCGTCAAATTTCTTCTGCTGTCGGTTAAGGCCTCTTGCTACATAAATCTTTCATATCAGTGCATTACAGTATTTGAGAATTTTTCATTTGAAGAGCTCACCAGAGAATATTCCCCATAAAAAGGAACAGCCCCTATATTACCTTATTACTCACTAATTTCATGAGAAGTGCTGTTTGTTGAATTCCACCAGCCTGCTTTCTCCTTGTTTTTCATTTTTGCCGCTACTGCTCTCTGCTTTGCTCCCAAAGCGGCCCCTCATACTTCGGGAATCACGGAAGCCACCATGACCGAAACTTCTTTCCAGTGAAACACTTTCCTTCTGAAACAAAACCTCTCTTCTCCATTTTCCTACTGTAGCAGATCTTTCCCGAACTTCCATGGTGCCCTTTTTGATTGAAGGAATTTCCATTTACCGCATCCAAGAAATACCTTTGGAGACCAACGACTCAGCGCTGGACTTTCAACACTCAGTCAGCATGTGCTATGTTTCTATCATGTGATGGTTAAATTTAATTTAGGACAAAGAGATTTCTTCACGCTTTTATTCCATTTGGCTTCAGTTTCCAAGGCAATTTGTGTTTATGCAGCAGCCAAATGTGCTCTCTGCAGGCAGATGGATATGGTGTTTAATCCACAGGTACCAGCCTACTACCTATCTACCTCCCTGTCTTTCTAGTCTTCATCGTTTTTCCTTATCCATAAACCTTTTCTTCATTTAGTTTCAATTATTTTATCTTATTTTATTACATTTATCTTTGTAAGCCACCTTGAAGCTATTTGAATTAAGGTAGTTTCTATAACTCAATGAATATAAAAATAAATTGATATATTAAACACAGACATAGGACTTAACCTAGACTTACCTCCTGCCCCCCAGACACTTAGAGTCCTTCTAGAAAAATAAGACATTTAAAAAAAAATGCAAAGGGATGAATGCCCAAGAACAACAGGTTCCTAGAAGGTTATATTTGAAGGGACACTCAAAATTGCCCAGAGGAGGTTCTGTGTCCTACATGCGGGTTGCCTGAGTGCATAGTGGCAGAATTGAAACATGCCTTCATCTTCCAACTCCAAACCTTGTTCTTGTTCTGAGCCCTCAGTATCTCACCCCTTGCCTAGTAGTAAGGCAAATGTATATAATAGCTCATGTAGGCAAATCCCTCAACAGATGTGAAATAATTTGTCATCATAGAGCAAATATCAATGGTCTCTAAAAGTTACCCAAGAAAATATCTGCTCTTAATTGTAAAGTCTTTTTTCAATGTTTTTTCCTGAGTCTAATGGAACTTAAGTTACTATCTTGATTGACTGAAAGGCTCTCTATCTTGATTCTGAATCAATTCAATTTAACTTTTTTTCTACACTCTGATCTCTCTCCAAGAAGTATATGAAGCAGCTTTTGTGAGGAAAAGAAAAACTAATACAATAAAAACAAAAAAGAGGATACAGCCCGGAAAACCTATGAAAGTAAGTTGATAGTGAGTAACAAGAGTTACTGTCTTTGCACCTTAAACATGGCTTTGAGCTTCCTGAAAGTCCGATTTAAAATGGAAACACAGCCAGGCCCAGTGGCTCAGCCTGTAATCCCGCGCCTTTGGGAGGCTGAGGTGAGTGGATTGCCTGAGCCCGCGGGTCCGAGACCCGCCTGGGCAACTTGGCGAGACCTCGTCTCTACAATAAATCAAAAAATTAACCGGTAGTAGTGTGCGCCTGTAGTTCCAGCCACTTGGCTGAGGCAGAAGGATCGCTGGAGCCCAGCAGGTCGAGGCTGCAGTGGCCAGGAGTGTGCCACTGCATTCCAGTCTGGGCAACAGAGGGAGACTTCAACTCAAAAAAAAAAAAGGAAACACAATTAGTTGCGTGGTAATTTCTAATTGAAAAACTGAATCATATTCTCACCTAAGAAAGTAATGTTTTCTGTATCAAATTCGGAAATAATTTTCTCACAAGGAACAATATATGGGAGCATGTAATAAGGAATATATTCAATAATAATCCTCAGCTTAACAACAGCAAAATCCACATAACCTTTTTAAAGTAATTCTAACAAAGAGACCAGTATTTGTTTTAAATTACATGAGGAAGAGTCTGTGAGGGACCCAGTAGTTAACTTGATCAATGAAAAAATATATATGTGTAATCTAGAGAAACGGGCAAATTACATGGTCTTTAAATTATCTTCTGTCAATTTTTCTTTCTTTCAGGCTCTTGACAGGTTGTAGCTATTACATAATTTCAAGACCTTGCTTTCTTGCAAGGACGCAGAGGGCAGTTATTCTAAAGACTGTTAATCAAGTGCAACATTAAAACTTTAACAATATATAAGCAGATAATACATTTGTCATTGTCTCATGCAAGCGATTGAGGTTTTCAAGCCTGAGAGGAAGGCTCCCATCTAGAGACTGGTTAAACTTCCTTGTCCAGAGGAAAGTTTAACAACCCAAAGATGCCTTATTAAGGGGCTTCTCAGTTATTTCACCTATAAAATGGGAATAAGAATTGCCCAACTCACAAAGTTGTCACGGGAGAGTGATTGTGATAACATGTGAGCACACTTGATCCCTAGCTGATTCTCAGTAACATGTTTCATACATGTATGAATAAATGAATAAGTTCCAATTGGTACTATAGAGACCCACTGACTATTGAATATTATTTATTCAAAAGACTTCACAAAACCAGCCTTTAAGGGACTTCTACATTCTCTTTCCTTTTAACCTATGGTGATATTATATTTTCAGTTATCGAGAGCAGAAGTCAACAAACTACAGCTTTTGAGCCAGATCCAGAGTACTGCCTGTTTTTGTAAATAGGGTTTTATCAGAACATAGCCATGCTCGTTCATTTACATATGGTGAATGACTTCATTCCCGATACAACAGCAGATTCAGGTAGTTACCACAGAGCTGCAAACCCTAAAATATTCACTATCTGACCCTTTGCCAAAAGAGCTTGCTGACCTCTGAATAGTAAGTACATGTCCTCTTAGATGCCAAACATCACTTCAAACTCAATACATCCTAAACCAAGATTTTCATCTGAGCATGTATAAGCGTGAACACACGGTCCTCCCAGTTTCCGTCTTTCCCTCCTCAACTTTACTATCAATCCAATTCCTTATTGTTAATGCTTTCATCTTCTGAATCCATTTCTCAGCAAATCCTACCATCTTCTTTTCCTTTAAAAACTCTCATAATCTTTCTATTCCATTCCCACTATAGCCCTGGTTCCAATTAGTTTCCTGGCTCAACTGACATATTCTTTCAATCCATCCTCTATGCCACTGCTTGTGTCATTGTCCTAAAATACCATATTTACACTATTACAATGCAATTCAAGAACCTCCAGTGGCTCACGCTTGCCTTTCATACTAAGTCCTCATTTGCTGTGCTTGAATTTTGAAACAGTCATAGTCTGGCTCCACAGTGCATGTACAACTTCAAGTTCTACCTCTTCCTGTCCTACTCTGAGCACCCTTGTCTGGCCTGTCTTCATTAGCACCCACCTTGCTAAACCTCACCCATGTTGTTCACCATGACTTCTGTTATATGTAGAATTGTGTCCCCCCAAAATTCATATGTTGAAGTCCAAACACCCAGTATCTCAGAATATGATCTTATTTAAATATACGATCATTGTGGATGTAATTAGTGAAGTTAAGACAAGATCATTTGGGATTAGGATGGACATTATAAGTATTCTTTTTTTTTTAACATATTTTTTATTTTAAATTTGTGGGGTACAGTTAAGGGTTAGGTATACAAATATGCATTGTGCAGGTACCCTTGTCTCCAGACAGATATCGACTACCGTTAATCCTACCTCCCTGCCCCCGCCCCATAGTTTCCCACCACTGTCAATCCTTTTCTTATAGTATTACGATAGTTGTTCAAGGTCCACTTATGAGTGAGAACATGTGATACTCAGATCTTTGTTTCTGTGAGAGATCACTCAGTATTATAAACTCCAATTCCATCCAGGTTGCTGCAAAATTCATGATTTTGTTCTTTTTTATGTCTGCGTAATATTCCATTACATAAGTAGTCTTTTAAAATGAGGAACATTAGAACCAGAGACACAGGGTAAACACTATGTTATCATCAAAGCAAAGGTCTGGATGATGAATATACAAATCAAGGAATGCCAAAGATGGCCAACAAATCACCAGAAGCTTGGGGAGAGGCATGAAACAGATTCTCTCTCACAACCCTCAGAAGGCACCAACCATACCAATACCTTGATCTCAGACTTCTGGCCTTCAACACTGTGAGACAATAAATGTCTGTGAGTTTGGCACCCAGTCCGTGGTGCTTTGTTGTAGCAGCCCTAGGAAAGTAATACAGCCTCCTCCCTGACCAAAGATCAGAAGGTTTTCTGGAAGAAGGTGAAAGCCATGTGAGATGTGCCCCTACAGAAGAAGCAATAAAGACAGCAGCAAGCAGCAAGGGAGTAATTAGCAGATCCAGTGAACTGGCCCTGATCATCCCTCCCGAAAGGAAGCCAAGTCTCCTTCCTCGAAAGTCTGCAAGGCATTCCCCAACTTCATACCGCTCTTACTTGGTCAGAGGGAGAATAAGAGCAAGAGAAGCTGAGATAAGGAAATTCTACTCCAGGGATCTGTCTTCAGCGAGTTGCTTTTGAATGTCTACTCCTCCCCTCCCTTCTTTTCCTCACTGAAGACCTAAGCTACAGCTTTTATACAGGGCAGGTTCTGGGCCAAGCAAATCTCTGTTGTCACACCCTCTCTCGGCTTCTGTCCTGGACGTCTCTCCATTGATCTGCAGAGTTTGCAGTCCTTGAATGAAGGCTGCCTGCGAGAGGCTGCCAAGACCTATGTGTTGTCCAGAACTTCAAGGAGGCTAAATTGGAACCTATCAAATCATGAAGGAGACTCCTTTCAGAGAATATGACTCAGGGGACTCATGAGAGGCAGAGTAGAACTCCGCAGCTCTGTTTTACTCTGACATGCAAGCCCACATGGCTGTGGCCGATTGTCAGTGAAAATATAAAACCCCTCCAATTCACTGAACTCCAGTAAGCCAACGGCCAAGCCAACCCTTCCGCCACCAGGTCACAGACTGTGCGTCTGTGAGCTTATTACCCTCTTCCCCTGAGACATAAATAGCTTGGTAAACTTTTTATCTCAAATTATGCAAGGTAAACAATGATCAAATTTCTTTATCCCAGAGAAAGAAGAAGCACAAGCGCCCAAGTGAGGACATGACTGATTAGGTGGAAGAACAAACTGGGCCAGCTTCACGGGTGTGCAACCCGCACACAGAGTTCCACGCGTGGTTTAACACTCTGCTCTTCAAATTCTTAAGAATTATTGAACAAGGGGCCTTGCATTTTCATTTTACTCTGAATTCTGAAGATTGTGTAGCCCTCTCTGGGGAGCAATGTGTGTGTGTGCATAGGTGAATATGCATACAAACATGTGACTGTGTCTGTGTGTACATGTGCATACATGTATGCATAAGTGTGTGCATGTGTGCCTATGTGTGTGTCTGTGCACAGAGGCACAGACAGCAGGCAGGAATTGATGAGTGCTGAGCAGAAAAAGAACGGCCCAATTTCAAACCTAGTAGTAACCAATAACAAGAAGTAATTGATTCTTGCTATTTGTAGTAGTTACATTCTATAAAGTTGCCACGAACACTGAATTAGCACATATTGATCCACGGCTCCTAGAAGAAATACAAGGTTCAGTTCCTGCAAGCCTCTGGCCACAACAGTTTCATCAATCTATCAATATATGATCTTCTTATATGAGAGTTTCTGTTTAAAGACCTCATATTTCATGGATTTAGTTGATTCGTTAACATTGAACCCCCAGCCATCCTCACTGTAACTCCTGCCTGAGCAAAGCTTATCTAACGTATTTTCTCCATAAGGCACTTTACAGCCTCCTTGCACTTAGAAACACTAGACAACACTTCAGCACTTGCTTGGGATCCATTGAAACAGTGAAATCATCAGGAAAAAGCACAAAAATGTGAAAAACATGGCACTAAAATGATCTGCTTACAGTATCAGAGCTAAAACAAGAAAGCAGACTGTGGCACTGTTTGGCCTGAGCCAGAAACATGCATATCAGGTGATTCAAACTTTTTATCACTCTGCACTTGTTCATGGAAGTGCCCCAAGTATTGGCTTGGGTTACAAATACATTTTAACAAATAGGTGAAAGCACAAATACAGAACCCAAAATATAAGAATCAACTGATATTCAACTAAGGTGAGGAGCTAGGATACTCAACTTCTGTTCAGTCACTCCTGTGTGACATTCAACAAGCTATTTATCCTGCCTGTTTGTTAATTTCCTCTTGTCTACTGAATTTCTATTCAACCTTCAAGAAGGTTGAAACAGATTGAATGTGGTGAACCACCACCTTCAGTGAGGATTTCCCAATAATTTCAGTTAGAAATGAATTGTTTCTTTCTGACAAATATCCCAAATATTTCTTTAGCATTTTGCCCGTTCTGCCATTATAATGTTAATTTAATTATGCTTTACTGTAATTCATTGTTGATCTTCTATTATTCCAATAAGTATTCTATTATTCCAATCTGTAAGGACAGGAATGACACATCTTATTCGCCTTTATATCCAAACACTGCTGAGCCCAATTTTTCATAATATAGATGCTGAATAGCAATTGATTAACTTGAAATGACAATAATAAATCTGGCCTTATCTACCATCATGGCTTTTATTTTTTGAATTTTTATTGTCATAAAATACACATAATGAAAAATGTACTGTTAGTAACATTTAGTACAATGTTGTGCAACCATTGCAAAACATTTCATCACTCCAAAAGGAAACTCTGTACCCATTAAACAGTCACTTCCCATTCTCCCCCTCCCCCAAGCTTTGGCAACCACTAATCTACTTTCTGTCTCCATAGATTTGCCTGCTGTGAACATTTCATATAAATAGAATTATTCAATGTGTGGCCTTTTGTGTCTGGTTTCTTTCATGTCACATAATGTTTTTGAGGTTTATCCATGTTGTGGCATATGTCAGTACTTCATTCCTCTTAATGGCTCAATAATATTCAATTGTATAGATATACCACATTCTGTCCATTCATCAACTGGTGGTCATTTGGGTTGTTCTCACTTTTTGGCGTTTGTGAGCAATCTGACAGAATATTTCAATATGATTCACTATAAAAATGTTAGTAACAATAATGTTTTAGTTATACAGATGAACTCTCTGTTTACTTGTGTTCCTCCTCTCTCCCACGAGAATGTAAAATCCCGAAGGCAGGGACCTTGTCTTGTTCCCTATGAATTCCTTAGGGTCTTGGCTAGTATCTGGCACACAGCACGTGCTCAGTGAACCTGTTGACCGATGGATGATTTTTGCTTAGAGAGTTAACTGCCAATCACAATACAACTGAGACACAGCGAAAGTCACTTTTATAAAATTAAAGAATATTATGTCTTGAAGAGATCATCTGATTCAAGATTGCCATTCAGGTCTGATACTTTCTAGCTGTGTAACTTGGGCAAAATCCTTAATCTGTTACTCCAATTCCTTATCTACAAGGAATCTCATAAAGGTCATAGCATGACCTACCTCAGAATGATTAAATGGCTTAGTGTATTTTCAACACGTATTATTAGGAATGAAGAATTAAGACCAAAAAGAGTAAGCAAATAACCCAAGATTGCCCAACTAGTTAGAAACAGAGCAAAGACAAGAACACATATCTCTTCACTTTCCCATCTTTCACAGTTGTTTAATGACTGCTCAGAAACTTATAGTGAACAGAGCTTTCCTCTACAAGGATACCGGTACTGCTTCCACAGTCACATTTTTGGGGGCAAACTTCTTGCTCTGACAGGTGGCCTCAAAGCCCTGCCTTTTTTAAACCTCCTTCCACCTCCCAAAACTTCCCTTATGTCTACATCAGGAAGAAAAAGATTCTGAGTATCTACCACTCAAAGCAAATTTTCCCAGAGTGTATTCTTCAAAATATTGTCTTATATCTAGGGTAATTTTTAGGTTTTAAAAAAAATGAGGATGACCAACCGAAAATGTATTTTTTTTTAAATTATTTCTTGGTCAAATACATTTGATACATAAAACATCCTTAGAAAGGGACAGTGACAATTAGTATATAGAAGTTACAGAAGAGTTTTTTTTTTTTAATTAGCTAGAACCCTTTTAACCCAGCAGTTCCAGAACATCATGAAATGTGAAAACATTTCTCAGAACTTATCACCATCCTTGGAATGCCATAGAACATGTTCTGGGAAACACTGGTATCAGTTGTTATCCTTGGCATCAAATAGAGGGGGTATAATTAATGCAAGCTTTATTAGAGAGTAAATTTGTCTAGTTTTTTTTTTATTATTTCACTAGGACAGGACTAGGTATCCAGTAGAGAGTAAATAAATATGTGTTGGAGAAAAAAACGCTCATGGAAAACACAAGTTGTAATTTGGGGTATCAGCCACTAGTAGAGAAGAAGCTAATAAACCAGTTTGTGGGTCTTTGACCTAGTTGTTCTCAGTCAGAAAGCCACCCCCATGGAATTGTCTCTCCTAAAAGAAAAGGGCACCCACCTAACCAGGAATGAGTACTTGCCATCCAGGAATGTAATCTGGGCCACAGCTACCTGTTTCACTAGACTCTTTCCCCAGCGTATCAGTATTTACAGGGGCACTAGTCTTCATGACTTCCACACCAAAATAAGTTCCTTTACAGGTATGATGTGAATCAACAGGCTTTAAACACTCATGAAAGAATGAGCTCCACTCCCCTACCCACTTTCAGCCCTTCTGCCTTGCCTAGGCAGCAGCCAGGAACTCTAGGGAAAGGGAAGGCAGCTTCAACTTTTCCTGGCAAAGTGGCCGTCCTTTTCAGAACCTTTAGCTCAGCTAAGTGGAGACACCTGGTGTTTGTTGTTGCAACTTCAAGAACAATACATCAAAGGCTCCAGGCAGAAAATCAGACTTCCATAAAAATTACATCATCACAAAGACAATTCGAGAAGGGGAAATGCAAATGGCAGTCTAACTCTCCCCTAAGAGACTCTCTTCCTTCTCAGTATTTCTACCATCTGCCATTGGAATAGCTTTTCTCCATATTCTTGTCATTAAAACATGGAGGAAACACAATAGCAAGGCCCCCCAAAATTTGTGAGAATCCAGAAAAGGAAAGATAATCTTTCCTAGTTGCTTCATCTTGTCAAGTGTTAAACCAGAGTGGCTAACTTTTGTGCAATAACTGTTTGCTAATACTTAATAAGTAGCTAGTGTAGCAGAGTTTTTAAAAAAAAAAATTGTTTTAAGCCTATACAAGGCCAAAGGAATATTACAGTTTCACTACGGAAGAAATATGGCCACTGCCAAGAACTGATTAGTCATAAAATCCGAGGCATTATCATCATCCATCATTGCCTTTCTTTTAATGACTGAACTAAAAAGAGAGACATCAAAGTTTTCAAAATAAGGTTATAAAAATGCTGTACACAGATGAGGCCTCCAAATATTTTGATAGAACCTGAACAAAAAAAATATAGAAAAATCATTGAAACAAATCACAAAACATATGTTGTTATGTTTTGCTCTAAAAAGCATGAAGTTTATCCAGAACCCTATTATGGTAACTGCTTAGCTTTTCATGCATTCCTAAATTACCATGTAATCTAAAACCTTGTTTTCAGCTGCCCTATATTGGAAAGTCCCTTAAAATAATCAGGATGATTACAGGCTAGTATTCAGAAAGAAACTCACTTGTATTATTGTAAATGAAAGTGTTATTTATCAGACAGTCTCCTTTGAAAACAACAACAACAACAAAATCTATCTCAGAAACAGAGAAAGACAATGTATTCAGGAAATACCTAAACCAAGGATTGCATTTTGGGCTCTCTACATTTTCAAACACATGGATAGTTGGTGTAAAAATATGTTCTTTTCCTGTAGGGACTTGACTGTAATTAGTGTGTGCCAAAACTCTCTCACAGAGATTTCATTGTCTTATCTACTTACATCATCTTAATGCGATTTTATTTTACTTTGTCAAAGTCATATTAATGTAAATGTGTTCTTGATAGCAAACAGAGTTCTTTTTTATGCAAAACAGGATTCAGCTGACTCTAATAAAACAGCTTGCAGTCTATTAGACTATAACAGTAATGTGCTTATTTTGTTTCTCAAATCAAGACTGTGTCAGAATGCTATAGATGGAGATTTGTCTTGTTTTTCACAATAATTGCTAGGGTGGGGTTACATTATGATCTTTAAATGAATAGTATCGCTTAGAACAAACACTTCATATATCTTTTATCTTCCCCTGCATACAGTTCTGAGTTTTCTTTGAAAATACTGCACTACTTTTCCACATAAGTCATCAGAATGTTTCCAAAGAATTTTAACTGCCAGATTAATTATATCTTGCAAACAAAGATAGATTGCTTACATTCTTTATTCAGAATTCCTGCCAGTATGGAGCAACTGGCAACAAATTAATTTCTTTTGCAACCATGCAAAATGTTTTTCTATGAAAAGCTCTGGAAGGTAAATGGATCCTTTAAAAAAAAAAACCAGGTTGCTCATTCTGAAAGGCTAATCTGTAAGCAAAGAACAGAGGATTAAATGAATTTGACTACTCCCGCCCCCCTTTTTTTAGCATCTATGTTATAGCCCTTCCTTAATGTATTCAGTTAATTAAGTATTGCTGTGACCTGGTGGCAATTTTTGAAATCCAGGGAATTTTTTCCCCTTTAAATTCTGCCTCCCCCACAGAGCAGAATATAATCTGTTTTCAGTCAGTCTGTTTATTTCAGCTGTGCCTCTACAACAAGCCTCTAAAATGTTTTAATAAATTTATCAACCAAAAAATATTACAAACATTTCATTTCCTTTGATTCAGACACACATACACACCAAAAAAAAAAAAAATCCCTGCCTTCATTGCAAATTCTTGCTGGTATGAATCACTCTAAGTAATATTTGCTTTAACTTTCGTGTGGTTCTACAAACAACCTTTATATGGCTGGACTTCAAAGCGAGGAGAAATAAAGGTTAGAAATGTGATAGGAGTAATCTATTATTAGGCATGAAACATTAAACCACTTTTAGCTATAAGTCTTAAAACCTGAATAATCTGGGTTTTTTAAGTAGTGGATATTTATTGTGCTTTCACTTACACAAGCATTTATCACAGAGAAGTGTTTGTAAGAGAAATATTTTCCATTGCACTAAGTGCCACAATTTGGTTTAATTTTCCCTAATATTTAATTTAGAAAAACGGTAATATTATAACAGGATTCTCATGTATCCTGGCCAAAACGCTTGGTGTTCTTCACAGAGTAAAATTAATCTGTTACCAATCCACTGACCTGCAAGTCAGGCTTAGTAGGCACAGAGTGGGGAGAGCAAAGAAAGGGGGTAGGTTAGGGTGGATAGGGAGATAAGATCTTTTTCTCTGACTAAAAAGGAAAAAAGGGAGGGGGGGCTTACAGGAATGTTTCAATCCACCCATGCCATCAAATGACAGAAAATAAGCTGAACATGTATTTGAGCCGAGGAGTGTTTGAAAACATTTATTAGCTCCATCCATAACGACATTCATGGCAGGAATGTTAATTGTTAAAATCTGTACTGCAGCTATTTCTTGAAGCAAGAGAGGCCGCATTGAGTGGAAATTCAGCTCCTCATTTCTCTTTTTTTTTTCCTCCACATATATTTGCACTTAAAAAAAAAAACCAATGTTATGAAATAAGTCAGATGTCAGATGGAGAGTTTTCTAGCACAAGGGAATGCAAAACAGTGTTAAGGATATATGCATATGCAGGAACAAAAAACAACATTGGTAACATTTTGTTCTTGATTAAATTTGTGCTCCTAATACAGTAGATTAAAAATAAGTCCAACTGTTAAACACATTAGTGTTCAGCCCCTGCTGGTGTGCCAGAAAAGCAGCTATCACTCCAGACCTGGCCTGACTCTCAGTAGCCTTGAGACAGAGGAAATCTGACCCCTAAGAAACCTGAGATCCAAAGTCCATCAGTGACCCTGAAGTTTGGGGAGTCCTTATTTTCATCTATTGATTAAATCCCAGAACCTTCTTAATATTTTCTCATACTGTGTCAAAACCAGGTGATCTTTGGCTAGGCAAAAAGAGAATACAGGTTTGGAATGATGAAAATGAACTGCTAGTAGCCACAAACAGGGTGCCCCTTGAGGAAATTAAATCAAACATTATAGTCAATATGGCAATTGTGAAACTTGTATCCTTTAAGACGACTGTTGTAAACCATATCCTCCACTCCCCAGAAATGTTATTACTGGGGCTAAAGATAGGATCGAATCCCAAAATGACCAAACTTCTCCAAGATCATAGCCTACTCTCTTCTTCCATGGATGGTGCCCAATGAGGATAAGGAGAGGGCTTGGCCAAGGTCATAAACTGGACTTGGAGCACAGGCTTTGGTTTCCCCACACTGTCCATTGTGCGGCACCCTCTGCCCTTTCAGTTTGTTCAAAAGGAAGACTCCATTTAAATTCATGGGTAAGAAAGGCAATATATTTATTCAGGTAATGATAGTAATGACACTTTCCCTAACCTGTGTGTGTCTTATTCTACCTCTGTTTCCTTAGCGTATGCATGTGTATTTTTTTTTTAACGGAAATACTAACTCTTACATTTTTACTCCCTTTCTCCAGCTTTCCCTTTTCCAACCCTAGTGTATTATTCTGGTCTTTGGTCAATCTAGTTTAATAGATTACCTGGTGCTGACGTTCTCATTTTACATGGAAGTGGAGCTCTCTGCTGTGATATGCTTTCTGGAAGCAGGAGGGTATGGGGGTGAAACATTCGTAAATCTAGGAATTAATAGCTCCCCAAAAGCAATGCAGATAGTTGCAGATATTGCCAGGAAAAAAGAATAGCTAATTGAAACTATTTGGGGCATGCAGTATTGAACAACGAGATGGTTTCTGAGCAACACATATCTAAACGTGGCTTGCCAGAGACCTGCACACATTTAATTTGCTCTACAAATTTGGTTAGCCCAATAAAGTGTAAACATCAAACACTGGTTGTGGAGAGCATTAAACATTAACCAACTGAGACCTTAAAGACTTGAACAGAACATTAAAATTAGAGGAGAAAGATAGGCCAGGCAACTCTGGGAAATTAGGTTAAGACTCCAAAAGAGAATGTTTATTGGCCGAACAAAAATAAAATGAAAACTATTTTCAGATTGGTAACCATTTTTTCTCCACAGACATGCCATTTCCCTCCTGGGATTATATTTTTTAAATCAAGCAAACACACTAAAGTCAATTTGATTTTCTGATTGTTCTCCAGGATGAAATGTATTACCACCCAAATTAACCCTGAAAAAGGGCATTTTGATTGCCATTCCCAGATCCATGAACACTTAGATGGAGCTCTGACTTTCATTCATTTTTTGTGGTTATGTGTATTCCATGCTGCTTAGCCTGGGGCTCAGACCCCTTTAAGGTTCAATAAACTTTTGTCGAACAGCAGAATGAAATTGTCCTCTAAGGAGATAAAGATGGCTCCCAAGCTCACTCATTCAGACTTTTTCTTTACCTGACAAAAACCAGTGTGTACTTAACTTCCCTTCTCAACCAGAGCAACAAGTACTTCCTTTGAAATAGTAAGATTCAAGGAAAGAAAAATAATACCATACTCAAGTCCTTATTCTCTAACTATTCTTTGTCATCACAAAGTAAATCTCTGCAAAGTAAAAATAGTTTTCTCCCAGGAGAATGTGTAGTACGTTCTATCTTCAGTATCTACCAAGGTTCCAGGATGTAGCAGGTGACCGCTCTTAACAATCCCACATTACTTATGGGAAAACTGACATAAACAAATCACTACTGGACCAAGAATTAACTCCTAAGACAACTTAAATGTGGCTGCCTATCTTCTTAAGATTCAAAATATCCATTAATGACAGAATAGTGGAACCACTGACTTAATGTGGGTTCCCTCAGAAATAGACCCCAAGATAAGGATTTGAGTGCAAGAAGGTGATTTCAGAGGCAAAAGAAACACCAGGTGAGGAGTAGGAAAAGAAGACAGGAGAGGGAAAGGAGCCAGCACAAGGTATGTAGTCTAGCCAGTTACCATTGTGGGCAACTGTAGCTTAATTACAATGGGGAAACTCTACAAGCCAGTTTAGAACACATACCTCAGAATTATCCCACCAAAGATGTGGGAGCAGGAGTATTTATACAAAGGATGACAAAAAAAAGTGTACACATTTTAAGAAGGGAAAAAAACTATTAAAATTGTAATACTCAATATATACCGATAACAAAAGATGAATGTAAGTCATGTTTGACTTCTGCAATTACGAGAGGTGCTCAAAGTGGTTACCAGCAGCATCCAGACACTTCTGATCACAACAAACTACTGAAGGACTTCTTCTGCAAGGCCTCCCAAATCTTCACACACAGTGCCATGCGTCTCAAACTTATTGTGAATGCATGCGATTGTTAGGTGAGTCAGAGGTTCTGATGCATACTCGTGCCTCCATTGTTGTTGTACATCCACAACATTCTCGAATTTCAAATACCACTTCAAAATGGTCTTGGGGTCCTCAAATGACCGTGCTTCCGCCATTTTCTTTGACTGTCCTGCCTGGCGTATGGTGACGTTACATTCATTTGATTAATGCCATCTTTTGAGCAAACGCCGTCCTACCCATTGCTACAGTAATTCAATTCAACATCGAAAAGTAATACATAGATAACATTACTTAAAATGTGTATACATTTTTTGGCACCCACAGAACACTGAGAGGCATTAATTCCCCAACACCAGTAGCTGTCCACATAGGCGGGCAAAGCAGATTCTGGAGTCCAAAGAAATCTCTTAAGTAGAGAAATGCAGTTGAAAAGCTAGTGGCAATCTCTGGAATCATCAGGGTAAGGGATTTTGGGCAGGTCCCTGATAGGCCCTTTAGGTAAAATGTCTTGATAGAAGAAGTAACTTCAGAGAGGTTTAAATGCAGTTCTTTTCATGTCTAGCATAGTAGCTAACACATTATAGGAGTTTCTTTAATATTTGTTAAATGAAGGAAGAAAAGATCGAATAAGACTTCAGTTAATAAAATTTTTTGTTAGTGCTTCACAAATATGGCTTACTCTCTGTTTAATGTCAAAATAGTACAAACTTTTCTAGGGGAAACTGTATAGCTCAGGCCTGGTGTCAGACAAACCAAAGCTTAAACCCCACTTCCACTGTTTTCTAGCTGTGAGAACTTATGCAAGTTTCTTCTCTTCTCTGAGACTCTGACTCCCTTTGTAAAATACTGATTTCATGGTATTTAATGATATAAGACTAGAAAAGCAAATGATATTAGGCTTAATGCACTAACTGGCACATGGAAAGTGCTCAATGCTATCACAGTGGCTCAAGAGTCAGTTCCCTGACTTCACATCCTCCTTGAGTCACCAACTTTTGTTGACATTTAGCTTCTGTGGTACAAGGCCTCCTCATCTCTAAAATGGAGACAAAAATTGCCTTCTCCTTTCCCAGAGGATGAAGCCCTAAATAGTATCGTGAGAGCATAAGTAACACTTATGGAGCACCTTACACAGTCCTTTTTTTTTTTTGAGTTGGGTCTCACTACGTGGCCCAGGCTAGAGTCCAGCAGTACGTTCATGGCCACCCCAGTGTTGACTTGCTGGGCTCCAGTGATCCTTCTGCCTAAACCTTCCAAGTAATCGGAACTACAGGCATGCACTACTATGCCTGGCTAATTTTTTTATTTTTATTGTAGAGGTGAGGTCTCATCAAGTTGCCCAGGCTGTTCTAGAACCCGTGGGCTCAGTCATTCCTCTCACTTCGGCATCTCAAAATGCTGGAATTATAGGCTTGAGCCACCGTGCCCAGCCCACAGTCCTTTTATGTATCATTTCATTTCAGAGTAGGAAAGGGTTTTGAATTTGCGAATCATTCTGCCAATATAGGGAAGTGCTTCTCCTGTTCTCTGAATGACCCCAAGTCTGATTTGTGTCTAGACTAGGTTATAAACTATAACAACACCCAGAGACCTGTAAGAGCTACACATAGGTACCCAAACAGAATCGAATTTCAGTCATCAATGGTTGCTCAGGAAGTAAGGGTGGGCATGATAATTAGTGCCTGGCAGAGACATGTCCAAATGGTCACTGCAAGCTCATATTTAGGACAGAGTGTTTATAAAGATTCAGAATGAACCAAGAGTAGAATTGATAGCAAGAGCCATTGCACCAATGGAGTCACCTGAGTGGAGTTGACTGGAATAGGCAGGCATGCACGGTCTCTAGTATACCAAACAAGGAGATCAAAGCTTAAAACTAGGCAGAGGGTCATCCCATCAGAATGTCTGAGCAGTCATTATGTGCCAGGAAGAGTGGAAGATACAAATATGAATGCCCTTTTATTATCTCTTTTTCATAGCTGATAAAACTGAGACTTTAAAAAGATTAGTTATTTGCCCAGACTACACAAAAGTGAAGCCCAGGTCTGCCTGATGCCAAAGAAACGATTTTAAATCACTGGATAACATTGACTTTGTACAATGCCATAACATTTCGATACCACTCAAAATATAACCATAACAGATAAAAACAAAGTAAAGAAAACCATTTTCATGACATAAATTTTTTAACTTTAAGCATCCTAAGGTTTCCAGGATACTTAAAGTATTTCAATATTTTATGACAAAGCTTTGACAGTCACTGAACTGATCATTTGAATCATGAATATACTTGACAAGAAAAGACAAATTCATGGTCACTGCTTTTCAAATATTTTCATCCTAAGGTATTCCTGAAACTTCCACAAAAATTCAGCCAAGTCAACAGGAATAAATTTAAGTAATTAGTCCTAATTGTGATGGCATCCCCTCATTGCATCTCAGGGAACTCACTTTAATTTAGGGGAATCTAGAAATCAAATAATAATTGTTAACTTACTATTCACTTTCTGAGCACTTATTCTGTAGGGCATGGAGCTAAATGCCTTACCAAAGCTATTGCATTTATTTCTCACATCAATCTTCTGGGGTAGGTGCTATTAGTTTCCCCTTTTATAGATACTGAAACTCAGCTGGGCTCGGTGGCTCAGCCTATAATCCCGCGCCTTTGGGAGGCTGAGGTGAATGGATTGTCTGAGCCCATGGGTTCAAGACCCGCCTGGGCAGCAAGACCTCATCTCTAAAATAAATCAAAAAATCAGCCGGGCGTGGTAGCGCATGCCTGTAATTCCGGCTACTTGGAAGGCTGAGGGGGAAGAATCACCAGAGCCCAGCAGGTCGAGGCTGCGGGAGTGGCCACTGCATTCCAGTCTGGGTGACAGAGTGAGACTCCAACTCAAAAAAAAAAAAAAAGAAAAGAAACTGAAGCTCATAGAAGTTGAAGAACTTTTCTAAGGTCGATTAAAGCTAGTAAGTGGAAGAACTGAAATTCAAATCCTGACAGCCTGATTCCAGGACTGCTGCATTCATCCACGGTGCTGGGGCTTGGTGTCACCAAGTCTTGAGTCTGAGGGATGGAGAAATCTAGACATTCTCTATTAGATGGGACAAATATAAACTTTTAACTGTTGCTAACAACTTTTTTTATTTTAAATGTGTTTGAGCAAACTTAGTTCCTAGGAATTCTTGAGAACAAAGTTTAAGTTCCAAAACAAAGCTCCCCAAAATAAGCCTGCTCGTGATATCACAGTATTTTAAAAGTAAGTTATATAATTGCCTATAGGGTGTGATTCAGATTTTGTAATTTTTAAAACTTTTAGTAAATATGTTTGAAAAATTCGTTTTTTGAAAATAAATATATTTTATATGCAATTTTATAACTGACACTTTTTATTCACCATTACTTTGTGAATATACAATTTCTATAATATTCAACATGAAGAAAATTCTACAAAAGAATACATTAAAAGTCAAAATGCTATCTCTATTCTTCCTTATCTAAAAGCGGCAAGTGTTACATGTACTAGCAGGAAAAAAAAATTGAAAATTAATATTTGTCCCTTCATCATGGGTCAGGAATAGGGATGGGCTTTTTATAGCTATAGTCTCAACTAATGCCCACCACAAGCTTTAGCTATTATTTTTTCCTATTTATAAATAAGGGAAATTAAGATTCAGGGAAATTAAGGGAATGTCCCCAGGTCACACAACTGAACAGTGGCCAAAGCAGGGTTTCAACTCTTTCTTACTCCTGGCTAAGAGTTCTTTGCACTACAACACAACCCATCATGCAAACTAATTATGTTGGCATTATGCCTTTGTGTCAAGATTAATTATATAATCTTATAATATATAATTCTATATAACAAACTATATTAATTTATAATTTGTTCCTGATTTTATAGGAGACTAGAAGGAAAAAAAAAGGTATTTTCTCGTCCCTAAGTCACAACTGTGGGGGTCAGGGGGAGTTCCTTTCTGAGACAGAAGAGATTCCTAGCGTGGAAGACCTGGCTTGCTGCAGGCGAGTGTGAGTGTTGGATTCCCAGAGAAGCTGCCCACCAGGCATTTTGCCCAAGGATCCTGTTGCCTCTGCTTAGCACATGGTGAGTGAGGCTGCCCATCCCTGAAATAAGGAACCTAAGAATTGCTCAGAGCATAACTTGGAGATCTCCAATCTAAAGAATTAAAATAATGGAATTTTCTACCTCTTTGTCAAGTCAGGGCTCAGACTTAGCAGTAAGGACGTTTGCTCAAACATAGGTGTAACTTCTGCCTTGAGGCACTGAACTCATTGGTCTCATGCTAGGGAATTCATCCCCATTGGCAGGGGCAGAATGATATGCAAAATATGGCACTACTCCAACGGTCCTCTGGTGGTATTTCTTTCAAAATCTTCTCCTGGGGCAATACAGCTACCCTTTAGAATGGCAAGAGTTGACCACCACCCAGAAAGGAGCTGGGATTCCATGGAGCCCATGGGCCACATCGGATGCCTAGACTGCAACTAGAGTCACTTTTTATCCCATCAGCTACTTCTCTTCCAGCTATGGTTTTTACCATGAGCTCCACTTCAACCATTAGCAATAAATTTAAAAATGCATGAGAGCTCCCCCAATGTCTTCTTTTCATTTAAAACATTCGGATTTCATTGTTTGTGCTGTGGCTAACATCAAGCCACAAAGTGGCAAGGCTGTTCCTCAAACCCAGTCTGCTTCCAAGCTCATTAAACTTTGGAATGGGCTTGTCCTTTGGGTGTGCATATGTTTTAAAGCTGTTTTACGACACATTGTCAGGAACTCAGGTGCTGGACCTCTTTAACTCCAGCTTTCAGCAGCTGCCTTTGCACTTCCCTTTCACATAATTAAACACCCTATGGTACTTAACAGAGTAATAAGTAGCACATCAATAAAGCAATAAATAATTGTATTCAGGCAAACTCCAGAGCCATCATCCATTAACCAGCAGCTGTGAGCAATCGGTTTGATTAATCAATAAGGTTATATAATAGGAAAGCAAAAGTCAGCCAAGGCCTTGGGAAGAACCAACCAGACACCCAAGCCATGAAGGAGTCTTATCTCTGAGGTAACTAGCAATTGAAAGCATTATCCCAGAGAGTAACTAAAGCAGCAGGAAGCCCCACCTCCAGAAACTAGTTTAAAATGCTGGTTAAAAACAAAGAAGCGGGACAATCCAGCTCTGTAGCAGGGGGGAGCTACCTGCTGAGAATATGGAATAAGGGCCCCATAATAGCAAGATGTTCTGAGACTACTTTAGAGAATAAATACTTACAGCTAAGCTGAGGTGCAAGGATAAGGATGGACCTGATACCCAACCCATGTGTCTGAGGAAAACTTCTGCAGATGCTGTCTGGGAGAACTGATTATTCAGCCTCCTGCCAAGAAAAAGACTATATAGGAATGTTATTCTTAGACCACAGTTCTGGGCCAAGGCCAGCACGGGGCTTGGTAACGGTGCTGATAGCCCTCAGAATCACCTATGGAGCTTTTTGCTTTTAACAGTAACTTGCCTTACTCTTACAAACTCAAGTCTCTGGAGGTGGGGTTCAGCAACCTGTATTTTTAATGGGCTTCCCCAGTGGTTCTTCTGCATGGCCAATGTGGAGAACCTTTGGTTTGGTGGCAATAAAGTAAGACCTCTATAGATGTGGTGGGCTGGGCCAGCCCTGACACATGAGGACAGAAGGTCCTCAGCTTGCAATATGAAACTGATCTCAGACATTCCAGGTTTATAAATAAGCCATGAGTTTATTTGTTTGTACCAATAGTCACTAGACTATGAAGAGCCCCATGATAAGCATGATCTCAGGGACTTGTGTACAGGCCTCTGTGGTGTAACATGTTCCTCAAGTGATTCTGAGGAAACCAGCCCCATGTCAGTCATGTGGAGAAGCATTCATTCAATCTGCAAAATACTAAGGGCCTACTATGTGCCAGGCACTCTCCTAAAAACTGGGAATTCATCAGGGATGGTGACAATATTCCCTGCTCTCAAGGAGCTTCATTCTAGTGGAACCCCGGATATTTTTCTAGGTGTCTCAGGGCATAAGAGGTGGGGACCAGGTGGCGGAGGCCTGCACACTTCAACTACACATTAAGACAGTCATGATTTTGTTACAGACACTTTAAAGCATATGTGAAAGTATAGAGAGTAGCATAATAAACCCTCATGTTCCACTCACCTAATTTCTACAATTATCAACTCATGGTTCATGTTTTTTCATACCCATTTTGACCCTCATCAGCCAGGTTATTTTAAAACAAATCCCAGACGTCATATTGTTTTATCTGTGAATATTGTCAGCATGTATCTTTAAGACATAGATAATCTTAAAGAAAACATACCATTATCCTACTTAAAATTCTAACATTAATTTTTAAATATTTAATTTAGTCAATGTTAACATTCTTCCAACTGTCTCACATTTTTTAAGTGTATGTTTTCAAATCAGGATTTAAAAAGGTTCATACACTGAAATAAGTATGTCTCTTAAGTCTCTTTTATTAAAAGTTTTCGGCCAGGCTCGGTGGCCCAGCCTGTAATCCCAGCGCTTTGGGAGGCCGAGGTGAGTGGATTGCCTGAGCCCGTGGGTTTAAGACCTGCCTGGGTAACTTGGCGAGACCTCATGGCTACAATAAATTAAAAAAAAATTAGCTGGCTGTGGTTGCACAAGCCTGCGGTTCCAGTTACTTGGAAGGCTGAGGCGGAAGGATTGCCGGAGCGCAGCAGGTCGAGGTTGCAGTGGCCAGGAGCGTCCACTGCACTTCAGTCTGGGTGACAGAGTGAGACTCCAACTCAAAAAAAAAAAAAAAAGTTTTCTTCTCTCTCTCTCTCCTTAAATAATGTTCTTTATTCTGTAGATTCTAGATTTTGTTGATTGCATCTCCATGGTATGATTTAAAATATTTCTCTTTTGTTCAGTGTATTTTCCGTTATATGGTAGTTATAGCCAGAGATTTGTTTAGAGTTGGTTTTGATTTTTTTTTTTTTTTTTTTTTTTTAGCAAAAATATTTCAAAGGTCTTTCAGGAGGTCTTTAATGTCTAGTTGATGTTGATCTCTTTGTGGTGTTGATAGTCATATATGATTGCTATCATGAAAGGTTCATTAAATGATTTGTAAACTACTGAGAGGATTCATTAGAGCCATTATATTAGATCCCTTAATTCAATTGGTGATGTTCTAATTTTAATAACTTTATCAGCTGGAATCCTACCATGATGAAAACTTCTTCACATCAGCTATCTGATTACTTTAAGGTACAGGAGAAGCAGGATAAATAATTTATTTATCGGTTTCCAAAATGAATGTGTTCCTTAGCATTATCCAAAGATATTTTCAAGTATCATTATGAACCAATTAAATTAAGTAACTTGATATATTTTAATTTATTGCAGCTAATGTCCTTCTTGATTCTCTCAAATAGATATAACCTGTCTTTGTCCAGTGGGAACTAACTCACATTGGTTCCTGGTCCTTGAAATATGACCCTTGTCGTCTTTGATATCTTTCTTGCAGTATGTCAAGATGTTCTCGGTGCCTCTTGTACATTTCCTGCCCCAGATCTGGAATTAGCCATTTTTCCAAAGAGCCTGAGCTTATTTTTAGTGAGCAATGGTATTTAAAGACCACATTCTGCTGTCCCACTTTTATCTATTGTATTTATTGAGCTTGGGTATGATAGTTCCATTGAGTAAAAAGTTTTGCTACTTAAACGTTTCTTTGAGAGTCATTCGTCTTTGGAGGAAAAAATTAATAAAGGGTTAATATAGAATATCTAAGGAATTCCTACAAATTAACTTAAAATACAAATAACAATAAAGATAAAGACAAGATAGTTGAATAAGCAATGGAAAGAAAAAATACAAATGTACAATAAACATGGAAAAACATTCAACTTTCTAACGTCAGGGAATTACAAGCTAAATCACTAATGAGATCCATCCTTCAACTTGGCAAATATTTAAATTTGAGAGTTATACTTTAAGTGGTGCCAGAGGTAATAGAAATAGGCACTCTCATACACTGATGTTAGGAATGTTAATTGACCTAACTTTTTACAAAGTAAAAATGTTAATGTGTATATCCTTTGACCTTATAATCCCATTTCTAGGAATCTAGCCTACAGAAATGAAAGCAAAATATTATATACATGCATATGCATATATGAATTTTGTTGCAACATTGTTTACAACAAAATTAGGAAAAAAACACTTAAACGTCCATTATTGGGGCACTGGTTGAATAAACCATAGCACACATTATAGAATGTTATACAGTCATTTTTTAAATGTTATGAATGTATACCTATCAATAGGCTTAAAAAATTCACAATATATCCATAATTTCAGAATAATATATATAGAAATCTCCCATCTAGATGTACATACTCATATGTACATATGATAGGTAAATAGAGAGAGGGACAGACAGACAGACAGGCTTAAAAATAACTCAGGAAGCTGGGCTGGGTGGCTCAGCCTGTAATCCCAGCACTTTGGGAGGCTGAGGTGAGTGGATTGCCTGAGCCCGAGGGTTTGAGACCCGCCTGGGCAGGCGAGACCTCATCTCTACAATAAATAAAAAAATCAGCCGGGCATGGTAGTGCACGCCTGTAGTTCCAGCTACTCGGAAGGCTGAGGCAGAAGGATCGCCGGAGCCCAGCAGGTCAAGGCTGCGGTGGCCAGGAGCGGCCACTGCACTCCAGTCTGGGCGACAGAGTGAGACTCCGACTCAAAAAAAAAAAACTCAGGAAAGATACACAGCAAAATGTTCAGAGTGGTTACTTTTGGTAGGTGGGATGGGAAAATCATTTGTAATTTTAATGCTTAATTCTATGTAATTGATAATAAAAAGTGATGGCAATATGAGTAGTTTCTACTCTTTCTTGGTTTTCAACATAATACCTTCCAAAAAAGAAGAAAAATAAAATCTACAATATCAGCACAGGTTGAGACAATATCATATATCAGAATTTGACATGGATTAATCAAATTTCTTCTTCCTAAGTCCCATCACAGGTTCATATGGGAGATCGTTGTGCTCAAGAGTAATTGCTACACACTTCAAGTTTGGTATTTACACTATTATTCCTTAGTTTCTAGGTTATCAAAGCCTCTGTGATCACTGAAAGATGTTCCTTAAGGCACCATTTTCCTTAGGCTGAAGTGTCTTTCTGTGCTGTTGCCTCTTTCTTTTCTGGCCTCTGGGAAACTATTCCCAACAAAAATGTTGGCTCTGAAACTGAGGAAGCTTCAAATGATGGGATGCTGGGGGTTTTGGTAAACAGCAAGTCGTTTCTGGCTACCTGGGATTATTCCCATGACAGTCACCATAGACAAGTCAAATGAGGTCTTTACCAAGACATTGAGGAAATTGTTAAGAAGAATATAAAATGTAATCAGAGGCATTAGAAGGGCTAGTGACTGGTATTAAGTTTAATGTGCTCCATTAGTTGCATAATAGCCTGTCCTGACTTTCCTCCTCAAGTCCCATAAATTTCCTGCAGGACAAGGTGGATATGTGGCTCAGCATCCTCTTTGAACATTCACTTTCAGAACTCTGGATCATCATACATGAGTTTAACCTAACGCAACATACCTGGGCCATAGATCAGAGCCCCAACATCAACATAGAGACCTAAATGCCATATTGCAGTGTCAGCAAGTTCTTTAAGTCCCTCGACAGAATTCCTGAATGTTGACACTCCTTCCTAACAATACTTGGCATCTTCATTCTTGCCATCCCCAGAGCAAGAACTCCTCAGATAGCTCCCTTTTGCCTTATGCACTAGCATCATCATCTCATTGCCAAGCACCCCTCTTTGTGTTCCAACCTCCAGTCTATTTACAAAAGACCAGGACAGATCAACCACTTCTTTCACAAAACCCCAGAGGCTGTCTCCAGATCCTTGAGCACCTATTCTAAGCTCCATACTTTTAGTCTTGTAGAACACTGGAGCACTTGGGATCCAGAAGGAAACTGTAGATTACAATCTGGTGCAGTTCCTTATTAATCACCTGATGAAGTTATTAGGTATCCATGACTTGCAAAGTATCAAGGTATCAGTGTGGTTCTCCTGATGTGGTCTAAGCATATATTTTACTCCACCAGGTAAATTCAACTCCATCTCTAGTCTTTCCTTTTTGTTTAAATATTTTGAGATTTCCTCTATCCTTTTGTTCATTTTCAGTTCCTTTGACCTTCAGTGTACAGCCATGTTGCTTGTTATAACTAAAGAAAGTTTCCAGACTCACCTTCAATTTTTCCTTCCTACCTATAAGCATTCTCAAAAGGTATTTCCCCGCCCCAAGAAAAACCATTTGTGAACTCCTCATTCCTTTTATAATGATATGGCTAAGCTGGATATCTAAAGAATAGAAAATGTCATAACTTTTGGGGATGTTTTCATTTTGCAAACCTGGAAAATAGTAAACTTGTACTTATTCTTCAACACTCTACCCAAGCACTCTTCTTAGTTTTTCCTGACATACCCTCTTTTACTATAATTATTTTCAACATCTTGGTTCCTCTACTAGATTATAAATTTCCTAAGCAAGAGACCCTGTCTCATTTCTGTAGCACCCTGGAACCCAGTACAGTGTCTGACATAGGATAAGTGCTTGATAAATGCTTACAGAAATAAAACAAAACAACTATCAGTGATCTCCTAATGAACTCTTCATTGTTCCAAATATTTCTTTTCACTTCTACTTTATTTATAATTTCCCTGTGCTCTGAATAGTTTTAGCCTTTAGATTTCACATCACCTAAATGTGGTTGGAATTAAAAGCATTTATAATTATGAAATATCATCAAAGAACAGGCTAGTCACCATAATGAAATTTTCAGTTTTCAGCAATATTTCCTTATTTTAATTAATTGTTGATAACCTTTATAAAAAGACTTCCCTGCTTTTTAAAACAGAGTACAACAATTATAACACATTGTCTTCTTGATGAGTTAGGCAGTTTTATGCATACCAATTATTGCACTCTGATATCATATAATGAAGCCCTTGGGGGCTATTAAGGCAAGTTGAGTTGTTGGCCTCAACACCAAAAGACCCTAAGATGTTTTGTGTTTTTAAGGCTTGGGTCTTGTTTCGGAGCTTTATGTTTCTTCATTCAAAGTTTAATTGTCACTCTGTTAGTGTCATAAAGCAAGACCTGCCTCTCCTTATTCATATTGTGCTTTCAATAAGTCATTGTTGAATTTGATGAATTGGTTAAAAAGCAGGGGCTTTTTGACAGCTACTCAGAGCTTGTTCCTGCTCTCCAAGTAAGAGGGGCATTACTGACGTGAGAACAGCCAGTCAGCAACAGAACAGGGACAATATTATATAAGTATTGGCTGCAAGGCTCATGAGTTAAGAAAAATTAGGGAAACAGGCACATTCTGTGGGATTTTGAGGGGGAAACCTGGGCAGGACTAGCAAATGAATGGCACAAATTTTTTCACTTGCTACATTCCCACCTCTTCTTCCGTCCCCAATTCTCATACCACGGCAGATATTATAAGCCATCTTATCTTTCTTTGCCACTGAGGAAAGCTTTACAATCCTTGTAGATATAACTGATTGTCAGCTAAATACAACATTAGAGAGTCAACTATATGATCTTCCAGAACAAGGACTATACTTCAGGAAGGCAATCTTTAACATAGAAGGGAAATTTTTCTGGTAGTCAATCTAGTAATTAATTTTGCCTTAAGAGGCAAAAGAACTAACATTTATTGGGTGTTTGCCATGTGCCAGGCAATGTTACAACCATTTTGTATCTCACTTAAGGTTCATAATCACCCTATGACATAAGCAAAATTATTTTTCCCAGTTTACAGATGAAGAAACTAAGGCCCAGAGAAGAAACTAAGGGTACAGAACTGGTAAGCAGTGACACTGGGATTTGAACATAAGGTCTGGCCTATTCCAACATCCATGGCCTCAAACCTGATGCTATACTTCTTTCTGGGGAGGTAACTCTCCCATCACCAAAGAGGCTCAAACACAGACTGAACACCCACTTGAAAAGGATATTGTAGAAGGAATTCAAGGATTATATGAAGGTAAACCCAAGGACTATTTAAGTCCCTTGAAATTCTGACAGTCTTATATTTCCATTTGTTCCTTGAAAATAGAATTACTTAGCCGGGCTTGGTGTCTCAGCCTGTAATCCCACACCTTTGGGAGGCTGAGGTAAGTGGATTGCCTGAGCCCGCGGGTTCGAGACCCACCTGGGCAACTTGGCAAGACCTCGTCTCTACAATAAATCAAAAATGAGCTGAGCGTGGTAGCATGTGCCTGTAGTTCCAGCTACTTGGAAGGCTGAGGCGGAAGGACCGCCGGAGCCCAGCAGGTCGAAGCTGCGGTGGCCGGGAGTGGCCACTACACTCCAGTCTGGGTGACAGAGTGAAACTCCAGCTCAAAAAAAAAAAAAGAAAGAAAGAAAATAGAATTACTTATACGCAACAAGGCTCATGAATCTCATCTACAGAAAATTTCAGAGGTTTCTGTGTGTTTACACTTTTATAATAATATACAGGAGGACATTGTTAATGATGTTTATCTAAAAGAAGCCATATTTACTGAATTCTTTTGCCAGAGAAATATGATGAATTAAAAGAAGTAATTAACTGAGATCTAGAGAGCTAAATACTCTCTAAAGTTGACAAGGTTGGGGTAGGAAGTTAAGGTTGAGTTGTAATGGGCCTTAGAGTTAGTAAGTGATTGTCCAGCTTCTACATGTCTCCTTCATGAGACTAATCCTTACTCAGTGGCTACTATGACCAGATTTCATGCTGGACTTGCCTTGGGAATGAAGTAGTGGTCCAAATAGACTTGACTCTGCCTCAGAAAATTGCAGTTTGCAGAAAGCAGCCCATTTTGTGTCAGGACAGCTCCAAGTAGGAGGAAGTTCTCTCCCAAAAAAGGTTATGAGCCTCTCTTTTGAAGAACCCCAGAGTTTATCTACCATCTCATCTACATGGTTACTCATCAACTACATGAAGGCATCTCTTATCTCCTTCAGGTCTTATTTCTTGGGCCTAAGCACACCCAATGTGCCAACCATCTCTCATCTGGCAAGGTCTCTGCACAGCTGGCTATCCAGAGGGCCCTGTCCTGGACCCTATCCTGAGCCATATTAACAAATGGGTTTAGGATAATCATACCCCTATGGTGTTTTGACCATACCGTATACCTGCCTTCTTTCTCATTCATTTTCCTACGTTTTTATTGACCCAAGGAGATGACAGGCAAGATAGCAGGTACCATGCCCATAAAAGAAGCTACCATTCATGCCAGGCATGGTTAGGAATTTTCCTTGCATCAACCCACTTGTTCTCATTTTTTTCCACTTGAAGTATAAAGAAACTGAGTTCAATGTTACATTACTAGCAAGCGCTGAAACAGGGATTCTGAACATTAAATCAAAGTTTGTGTGAGATCTTGTCTCTACAAAAAGTAAACAGCCAGGCATGGTGGTACTCACCTGTAGTCCTAGCTATTCAGGAGGCTTAGGCAGGAGAAATGCTTGAGCCCAGGAGTTAGAGGCTGCAGTGAGCTAGGATCATGCCAGCCACTGCATTTCAGCCTGGATGACAAAGTAAGACCATGTCTCTAAAAACACAAAATAAGATAAAATTTTTAAAGTTTTGCTATTTCCTGGGGTCAAAATCGTCATCCCTGTATCACATGCCATTAATCAAAGATCACGCCTCTCTGTCCTATGATTTGGAAAAAGAAAAACTTCCATGATGACTGTTCGAGGGAGCAGTGTCTTACATCCCTTCTGTTAGGCATCCTCCCCCCTCCTAAACCTCCATTTACCCAAGTGGCAAATGGGGTCTATTCTTTCACAATCATTTCACAAATACTTAGTGAATACTATGTAGCCAGTACCATTCTAGGCACTGAGGAGTTGAGTAATTAGCAGGCCACACTTGATTTCTGCTCTAAGGACCCACAGAAGGTAAGTAATAAGCAAGTAAACATATAAATATATATAATGCTTTTGGCTGTGATACAGGCTCTAGAGAAAAGAAAAGCAGAATAAGGAGAGAAAGGATAAGATCTGATGTTGTAAAATGTACCCAGGATTTTGTTTTTATTCAGGTATGGTGAGGCAAGCAGATCAGGAAACCATTGTTACTGAAAAGATAGTTTGTTACTTACAGTTTCCATGAGGAAGGGGTACACCATACGTGCCGCCAAGTGCAGAAACCCCAATTGATCCAGAAGAGGAGTGAGAGGACAGTGCCGGCAAAAGCCTTTAGTGTGGTTTTTACTTGAAAAAATGGGCAAGAGAGGAGCAGAAGCTGAGCAAGGTTAAGATTGGAGAGTTGGCCGGGCTTGGTGGCTCAGCCTGTAATCCCAGCACTTTGGGAGGCTGAAGCGAATGGATTGTCTGAATCCACGAGTTCGGGACCAGCCCGGGCAACTTGGCGAGCCCTCGTCTCTACAATAAATCAAAAATTAGCCGGGCGTGGTAGCACACGCCTGTAATTCCAGCTACTTGGAAGGCTGAGGCAAAAGGATTGCCAGCGCCCGGCAGGTTGACACTGGGGTGGCCCTGAGTGTACCACTGCACTCCAGCCTGGGAAACAGAGTGAGACTCCAACTCAAAAAAAAAAAAAAAAAAACTATTGTAAAGTTAGAATAATTTCAGTGGCTCCAATTCATAGGTGTGGTCTAGTTGTCTGAAACCTAGGGCAGGGTTAGTGTCCCTGACTGCAGGAACCTGACAAATGAAGGTAAATGGGGGTTCGGAGTCTGGAGTAATTGGTTTGCACATCGAAGTCATGCTCAAAGCCAACCGATTTTGCCATCTCTGAAAATTAGCTAACCCTGGAGAGGGATAGTCCCTCCCTGGATCTGCAAGGCCTCAAGATGACAAAGCATGATTAATGCAGTGGGGGATGAGGGAAGGGACAATACCCTGAAGACTGGTCAGTGAAGAAAGAGGCATTGGGCAAAGACCCACAGGAGAAAAGGTCTGGGGAAGAGACTAAGACAAAGAAAACAGCAAGCCCCAAGGCCCAAGAACAAGCGTGGTGCTTGAAGAGCTGCAGTAAGAGACAACAGGAGAGAGGAAGCCACAAGGCAGAATGCTCAGAGCCCCATAGGCCTCACCAGAGCAGAGCGCTTGAGCTGTGTTCTGAAGCCACTGGAGGGAAGTGTTGGCTGTTGGCACGTTTACGTCTTATTATAGAAGACATCAGACCTCTACAAAACTAGAGAGAACAGTAAAACAAATCCCCACATTCTGATCACTCAACAATTGTCAGCTCGAATGACCTGATTCCATCTAAACCCAGGTCCCCAAACACTGAGTTATTTAGAAGCTAGTTCCGGACATGTCATTTTTATATATGAATACTTCAGCATGTATCTCTAAAACATAAGAACTCGTTTTTAAAAAGAATGACCACAATATTATAATCATAACTAAAAAATAAATAAATAAAATTAATTCCTTAATATCACCATTTAGTCAGTGCCCCTCTGCCTCCAAACACACACACACACACACACACACACACATACACACACACACACACAATTTTTTTTAGTAGGAGTCAAATAAAATCCATATGTCTCTTAAGCCTCTTTTAATCCATCGAGTCCTCCTTCCTGCCTCCCTGACTGGTGCCAACCATCCCAGTCTGCCTGGAACTGTGTGGGTTTCCAGGATGTTGTATTTTCAGCGCTAAAACCAGGATAGTCCTGGGAAAACAGATACGAGCTGATGCCCTTCTTTCCGCCACACCTTGCTATTTATTTGTGGAAATAGCCAAGTATTAGTCCAGTGTCATGATGGTATAGTTTAAAAACAAGACTAGTTAACAAGAAAATCACTACGAGTTAATAGAATGTATCATTAAATAATTTAAACACATAATTTGAAAAGTGTAACAGTGTTTTAAATAAAACCTTAGTGTTCAACTTCTTTTTCTTTTTTGCTTCTCTTGTTTTTTGTTTTTTGCTTCTTTCTTTGCTAACAGAAATACTTTTATAAATAGAAACTTTTTCTCATCCTCTCTTGCTTACCCTGAGATACAATCCTTGGAAGGTTCTGAGGGGGCATGACAAATAATTCTGGATGTTTTTCTTATCATCACGCTGGCTCTTGTGTGAACAGCAGATTGTCAGGGAGTTAAGAATAGAATCATGGAAGCTGTAAAGAGGCTAACACAGTGTTCTTTAAGAGACAATGATGGCTTAAACTAGGGTGGGACCAGTGGAGGTGAGAAGTGGTCAGATGTGGGATGGAGAGCCAGTGCCAATGGACTGATTGTGGGTGCCAAGGAAAGAGAAGAGACAACAATGACCCCAGGTCTCTGAGCAACTGAGAGGGCGAGGGTAGCATTTGCTGAGATGGAGAGAAGAAACAGGCCGGGGTTTAGAAGAGACAGAAAAGAATACAGTGAAAGAAACTTGCCTGAACACCAGCACAAGATATGAAAATATTCTAGAGGGTCTCAATCTCAAACTCAAGAGATGCATAGGCCACTGGAAATATGTCTTTATTTTTTCTTTATAAATTTGCATTTACTGCATCAAATAAGTGAACTCTTTTAAATACCTGGAGACCCTTTTTCTAGCCTGTCACAAAGGCCACAACACCCCATGCCACTTATCAGAGCTGCGACTTCTAGAATTTATGAATGCACATGTGAACCCATAGGCATAAAGTCCAAAATGTTACAACCACATTCACATGTTTCTGTCAAAACTGTTACAGAAAATCAACTTTCTCTAGAGTCTAAACCAACATTTGATGAAAACCCAAGAACAGGCACTCTTCTTCCTGTTGGCGTGACTTCCTTTCCAGGACCACCTTGGAAAGTAGTGCCAGGTCCATTCTAGGGAGCTGTGGTCTGTGATCTTCCTTCCCAGTGAAATCTCACTTCCTCAGGAAAATCCTGAAAGAGAAGGCACAAGGAAACTCTTCTAGGTATAGGTGGCGGTTGCTCTCCACACAGCCATAGAAGCCCTGAGCAATTTCTCTTCCTGGAATTTACTCACCTAAAACAAACACCCGCCTCTAGTCCTACTGTTGTGGGCGTACTAGAAATACCGTCACTCATATGTTCATAAACCACATAATGCCTTCACAGAGAGCTCATCTGAAGGGGATGCTTCCCTCCCCCTTTCATTCAGTGCTATGTGACTTTCTGAATTTTATTGTCTCTGGTGCATTGGATCAAATATGGTGTAGGCAGCAGAGAGCACTGGGAGACAGGAGAAAAAGCAAACATGCTGCTCCATGCTCTTCAACCAGAAGATAGGAGACATTATCTGTTGGTGTAAACTTATTCACATTGATGAGCCTACAAGTATGCCACCATGAGTTGAGAGCGGATCTTGGAGAGAGGAAGAGTGACAAAAATATCACAAGAAGAAGGTAATCGCAGTTTGGAGGAGGCGAATAACATTTTACTGTCAGTGAGGCATTTTCTCCTCATCTTTCGAATCTGGCAGCAACTTTGTGCATTAGGCAGGGAGGGAGTATGACCCCTTTTTGGAAACAGGAAAACCAAACTTGGGACAAGAAAAGTAATTTCCTTACAAGCTCACTGCTCATGAACCACAGAGTGAAGCTATCTATCCCTGTCTTCTCACTTTAAGGCCTTTTGGTATGAGGGAGCCTTTTACTTACCCAATAGCGAATGGTGGAGTTCGGGCTTCATGGGATAGAAACTTCAGACATCATTCTCTCCCAGAATTCCTCTTCAAAGGCTGAGGTGTGAGTCATCATTATCATCAGCAGCACATTAAGCCAATGTAAGAGCAAAGCTATTGCCTGTCCTCCTTGGGAACTTGTTTTCAAGAAGGCTGGCATCTATCAGAAATGGTCATGCTGGTTTTCTTGTAAAATGTACCATTTGTTTTCTTCCAACTTTTAGGAGTATTACAAGGTTGTTGCTTAAAAATGGAAAATCCAGAAACACTTCCCCATTTCAGAGATAAAAGCCATTAACACTGTGGTACAAGTCATCTGGAATTATACGCTACAGATGTTTCTACAACTAACTTTACATACATTAGGATCATACTGCTATTTCATTTTATAGCCTACTTTTTTCACTTTATATGTCATGAGCAAATCCAAAACCATAAACATTTGACAAAAACATTATTTTAGACTTCCATAGAGTAAGTTTAATTTACTGTATGAAAGCACCATCAAATATTCAACCATTTTCTAATTGATGGGCCTGTTCAATTTAAGTTGTTTGCCTCTTTTTTTTAACCTTTTGTCAGAAAAGAGTGACTTCTTAGGCACCCCTATACATGTCAGGGACCTGACATGACTCACTCATCTGACCAGTTTCTGAGTCTTTCTGCCTGAACTCCTCCCTTCTTGCCCTGTCTCTTCCCTTCCAAACCTGCTACTAGTAGCCTGGTTCAGGTTCCTCCCACATCTCTGTCCTGGACCAGTGCAACAGCATCTTCTCTGGGTCCCCTAAAGTCTGTCTAGGCCAATTCCCAACAATTTTCCAATGCCAGTCAGAGGTATCTTTCTAAAACTCCAATTGGACCATGCCACTTTTTTGCTTTTAACCCATTCAGAAGTCTTCCATATCTTAAGGGTAATGTCTGGTCTACCTGGTGATTGGACTCCTGTGAGCATGTTCTTAGTCTCATCTTCTGCCACTCTCAGCCTCCAACTTTACACAGCAGGGATGACAAATGGCATTCAGCCATACCCCTTGCCCACCACCAGTGGCAATGAACATTTTCTCACTCTCCCACCTCTGCCCATGTAGTTCTGTTGCCCAGAAGAAACCAGCCCCTTCCCAACCTCGTTTCTTCACCATGAGAGCTCTTACTAATTGTTGAAAGCTCTGAGCAGGGGCTTCTCTTAGTGGGAGACTTCCCCTCAACTCTTTGCCTACTCCCACCCCCACCAGGCTGTGTTTGAAACCTGTTCTTGGTGCTCCCACAGGCCCCTGAGCACGCATCCATCAACACTTTCCACATTGTGTTGAAATGACAAACACACTCACATCCCTTGCTAAACTAAAAGAAAACCCAAGGCAGAAACCAACTGCATCATTAATCTCAGTACCCCCATCTCTATACACAAAACGTGGCACATCACAGATTCTGAAGAAATGTTTAGGAAACACAACTCATCTATTCCAAGTCAATAAGTTTTCTGGTGTGATTAATCTCAAACTTGCCCTAAATTGTCTCTGTTACATTTCTTGAGATTTACTTAATCTGATCATCTACTTTTGATCATTTACTGGTTGTCTATGCTGTGCACTTTCACACAGATGACCTCGTTTAATCTTCCCACAAACTGGCTATAGTAGACAGCTGATATGTTTGCTTCCTTCTAGCATTCACTCTTTCTTCACATCATAACCTTGCTCCAGTTTTTCTCTGCAGAACCACCTGTCCCCTACTCTAGGACCAAGTAATTTGGGCAGGAGGAGGGGTGCTGACACACCCACCAGTGAGTGAGCTTATGATCCAGACTAAAGCCAAATAGCATTTCACATTCCCCTGGCCACTGTCATTGCTTCAGAGGTGAGCACATGACCAAATGAGCCAAGGAGAGGCAAAGAGACTTGTGCCTGGGCTACTAAAATAAATTGACATTCTCTTTCCCAAAAAAATGTACTGCTGGGCCTGCCACAGCCATCTTGCACCACCCACCGGAACCTCAGAATGAGGCCGGGGCAGAGGGAGACGGAGACAAGAGGGGAAGGACCAGCAAATGGTGGTGTTGTTGGATAAGAACTTCTACAGCCCTGAACTTGTCAGTTTCATGAGGAAATCAACTCCCTTTTTTAAACTTGCCCGTTGAAATTAGGTTTTCCTTTTCTTTTTTTTTTTTAAGTTGGAGTCTCACTCTGTCACCCAGACTGGAGTGCAGATTAGGTTTTCTTGCAATCCAAAAGAATCCTACCAACATGCCTATAACGGAGGTATTATTGGAAAGTATTATTGTGATTTAAAGCTCTAAAACATCACATTAGGCATATTATAGCTAATAAACAGTACAGCTAAGATTTGAATTTGAGATTTCCTGAACTTATACTTTGCTGCTTTCCATCATGAGATTTAAAACTTTGCACCATGTGGATGGCGAAACACACACACACACACACTGTACCTTACCATGAGATTTTGAAATGACCTCTGTGGGTCGTTCTGCACCTCTCTCCAGTCAAGAAAAACTATTATACTAGACAACACTGAAGATCTGACTCACACAAGACAAAGAAGTATTTCTTTTTTTCTTTCTCTTTTAATTTTTTTTTTATTTTAAAAATGATATAGGGTACAATTCAGGGTGAGGTATACAAATGTGCATTATGCAGGTATCCTTGTTGATGAGGTGCAGATTCCCAACTTCCCCTGGCAGATTCCCACAACTGTTGATCCTAGAAAAGTATTTCTAAAAATGTGACAACTCATTACTTTTTATCAACCAAACATAATAGCATAGGAATATTCGTTGAAGAGATTCTATGATGATCCTTCTGCAAAATGATGACTCCTAATTTTGAAAAGCAAATTAGTATCCCAATTTAAATCCAGACATACATTGACCAGGATTGTTTCTAAATAAGTCTGGCTTACAAATTAGAGGAGAGGAAATTATGGCAGGGTGCAGGTCACTAGTAAAAGACAAAACACTTCCTACACTTTGTTTCAAATGTTTAGACAAACAGGTTATCCAAAATGTGCAGAATGCTTCCAAAGATCTCACAAGGTAGAGATCCAAAAAGGTGTTAGAAAAACCTGGTAGAATTTTCTGTTAGAACAATTGATTAGCAGGCATTCATTTTTTAAAAATGTGTTTGTGTGTACACCTAATAAATTACAGGGATTGTGGTAGGAACTTGGGATATGATATTAAATGAAAACTAGAGAGCCTGTTCTCTTGGATTTTTTAGTATTAAAAATGTCTTCTGTGTGCTATGCCTGGGTGCACAGAGATTAATAAAGCTGATATCATTCCTGTCATCACAGAGCTTGATCAAGTACAATATCTCTAAATTTTTGAATTTTAAATTTTGTTTCACACCATTATTAGCAAACCTTTTGAGCAATATCCCTAAGACATGTATAAATACTTGTTTATAAATTGCATAGTAGCACTGCTTTCAAATATGTATTATATAAAGCATACACTCCCTCCACACATACACACACAAACCAGAAAGTAAAAACGATGAGACCAAAATTTAATATAAAGAGTTCTATTTTCCTCCACACCCCTTTTTGTAGACCAGCAGTCTAGTGGGCTGAGCTTCCAATGTCCAAGTATTGTTCTAATTTAATCCTCAGAGGCACAGTCAAGAATTAACCTACATTCCAGGGCTAGGACTGGGGGCTGAGTATTTCATATTCCTGTCCAGGTAACCACCTATCGATGCCTGGCCACCATCACTGATCCTGCCTCAAGTTTGCAGACACCTAAAACCACTCTTGAATTCAGGACAACCACAGTCAAACCAGCTGTTTGACTGATTGAGTTTTCACTTTTCAACCATTTGCTTTGGCACTGGGTAGACACACCGCTTGAGTGAATATTCTTCACAAAATATCTTACTTACACACCAAGAATAGCTGGTTCGTTGACCAATACTGGAAAATTCAAGGACTAAGAAAAATCTCCAATGCATTCTCCCCAGAAACTCATTACCTGGACAAGGCTGGCTGCACACTCCAACCAGGCCTTCAATTATGAAGCATCAGTATTCTTGTCATCCTCTATTTCCAAGGCTAAGTTGCGCAGCCCATGAATTACAAAATAAATGGTGTTTCCTTAAACCAATGTCTACTCATATCCCTGCAAATTAATTCAACCAACATTTATCGAGTGCCTACTATGAACAAGACATAACAAATAGGAATTTATTTTTGCCCAATGACCGTGTGTGTGTGTATGTGTGTGTATGTGTGTGTGTAAAAAGACTCAGTTATATACAGAGCTCCCACTTTAAGAACATTATTTCACAGAAAATGATTGCTACGTGGAGTTTACAATGCCCATCTTCCGGCATCATTGTGAGCATACATTAGCAACCAACAGCATGTTTCATTCCCGTATATGCTAATGAAAAATGATTGCTTGTCTTTCTAAAACCAAACCAATTATTCTTGTTTTTGTTGAATGAAAATTTAGCTTGTGTTTAGTGACAGAATAACTAAATCAGTCTTATTTGGAACCCAAGCATCAACATGGATCCTATCGCTTTGCTGACAGGAAATGTAACCCAGATAGCTTATTTGATAAAACAGGGCTATTTTGGCTTTGCAACAAAAAAACTTCACTCTTGCAACTTCAGAGTGAATGAACCATGTGCCCTCACCGCCATCTCTCCCTTTCCTTGGCGTCTGTCCTAACGTAGCACATAATGAGACAACATTTTACATAACCAGAAGTATCTGCTCCGAGCTGGTGTACAAATGCCTACCTGATTGAATATCACCATTTCAGAATTGCTGCCTAATCACATTTTTTCAGGCTGTGTGAACAAAATAATGTTTCTTTAATTATGTGAACTCTTTATTTTTGATATTTTAATGACATTTTAGAAGATAGAAAGCCTGCTTCTCCTAGATCAGGTGGTATTAATCAGGTATGACAGCTAGTTATTTGATACATTTTTAAATCCCACTTGTATTTTCACACAAGTAATCTGGGACTTGATTTCTCAGTCCTGGGTCTGTAATGTCACTTGTGTTTCTGCCCATAATGAGCAAAATAATTGAACCAAATTAGCACTATCTATAATTCAGTGCTAGCTTAGAGGCATTATTTTATTTAAAAAATAAAATGAAATAAAAAGGCATTCTCTCATAGGATAAATGTTAATAAATAAAGGTCTGTGAGATCTACATTTTTCGCCATGTCTCAGGCCAATATACGTTTTCCCCTGGGGCTGCACCCAGTTGCCAAGCTATGCACAAGGCATGTACGTTTCTTCATTGTGTATGTTTTGTACTCACACACATTTTGTTCCTCACACACATGTGGGAGTTTTTTTAAAAAAAAACCTGGGTCAGGACACCAGAGATCATATAGTGCATTTTAGAGGCCATTTGGGGAACACTGAGTATCATCATTGGGTGAAACCTGGGCTCATGCTTGTCATAAGCACTGTCATTGTTAGTTTGTCTCTCTGAGACATTACACCAAGAGGCCCAGGGGGCCAGCATTGACTGTCTATGCTCGAACTTTGTAATCTCAGCACCCAGCATAGAGTTAGCAGCTCTTGCCCCAGAAGTCACACTGCCATTTAGTGTTTTTGAGGAATGCAAAGTATAAATATTGCTCCGTCCTCTCATTTTACAGAGAAAGATGATGAGTCCCAGAGTAGACTTGACCAAAGTCACAAAGCAAATATACTTGAATTCCATTCTCAATTCCCAGGCCAGTCTTCCATCAACTACACTGGCCTTATCTGTGATGCTCAGGGTCCAAACATTCTGTTATTAATACGAGCTGTAGAGCAATGCTTCTCAAATGTTTATGTACAAAGGAATCACCTGAAAAGCTTCTTAAAATGAAGATTCTGGCTTAGATCTGGGGTGGGGCCTAAAATTCTGCATGTCTAGCAAGCCCCAGGGAGTGTTGGGGATGCTGGTCCACGGACCACACTTTGAGGAGCCAGGTCAGAGAGTAGAGTAATTAATCCCACTGGCTTTGGAGTCAGACTGAGAAGGTTCAGTTCTAGACTCTGCTACTTTCTGCATGTTACCACATGCCAAGCACAACATTGTAGTATTTGCAGAGATCAGAGGAAGAAAGTAGACAGTAAAGTGCGCAGAAAACTGGAGCAAATGGGAGCATGCATGCCCTTTCTAAGGCAATAGTTGCTGTTGATCTTCGTTGGATTATTACTTCATGGGAACAAGATCCCAGGAGGATCTTGCCAGATTTCCTGAATATTCAAAAGGAAAGCTTCACATCATGGATTTTATAGTTGGGGGGAAAGGAAGAGATAAATATAGACAGAAAGACAAACAGATAATTTCAATGACATCTCCTAATTTTTAAAAGTTGGCAACACCCTTGCGTCCACTTCTGGTGTGGGAGCTTTTCTGGCCTCTCAGTAAATTCTACTTTCAAAAAAAAATTGGCAACTACTTAAAACACTTTAAGATGCCTTGAAGATAACCCACAGATCATGCCTCCAGTGTGTTTCTGCCTTACAAACATGTTCTTGCTTAATCTTCCAAACAACGCCATGAGGTGGGTAAGTGCGCCTATGGTTACCTTTTTACCATAAAGGTAAAACCTCCCAATATCTTCATATAGCTAGATAGTGATAGAACAAGGACTAAAGTCAGGAAAGACTGACTCCAATGCTCACTATACAGCAGTAGCGACTGTCACCAAGTCCTGCTCAAAACATCCCAGTCTCTCCAATGTGCTCTGTACCATTGCTGCTGTGCCATGTTTCAGCAAAAGGAAGAGTGTCAATAGCCACTGAAAGAAGTTCCCCTCTAGACAAATCCAACTGGTCCAGAGGCTCAAATCTGTGACACGAAACTCCTAAGCTCTCGTTCCCGCCACAGGCTCCGCCCTGACTCTGTTTGAGGGTAATGAAATGGGATGACTCAAAGCACTGGCTTTGGGGTCAAGTCGGCCCGGTGTGAATCTTGGCTCTGAATGCCACAAGAGACGCACAATGTGTCTCTCTTGGTAGCTAATCAAGGGGAAATCTCATGGCATGGGCAGTTCCAGGTGTCCCAGAGTAGCCATTTCCAGTCTTGTAAACACCTAGACTTTGGAGACGAGAGCCACCTGTCGTGGGACTTGGTCTGCCTCTGGCTGTGCCACCCATGTTATCTCTCTTAAGCTACTGGAGGCTCAATTTCTCCTATTGAGAATTAGAATAATAACCTCTATCTCCTAAATTTTCTTTCAGTGTTTACAGGAATGAAATGAGATGAGGAATGTAAAGTGCCTGACATAAAGTATGCATTTCATAAATTTAAGTTCCTTAAGACTATTTTTATTCCTATAGCAACTCTGGCCAACATTGTCCCAAAATGTCATTGGATAAAAAGGTGAGCATATTATGCAAAACCTACACACATTCCTTCTCTGTGCTTTGAAGAAGGCAAAATTATACCACTGAATGTGTTGTAACAGAAAGCACCCTAGGTATGGAATTAAGAATTTAAACATTGCCGGACTTGGTGGCTCAGCCTGTAATCCCGCACTTTGGGAGGCCGAGGTGAGTGGACTGCCTGAGCCCGCGGGTTCGAGACCCGTCCGGGAAATTTGGCCAGACCTCATCTCTACAATAAATCAAAATTAGCCGGGCGTGGTAGCGCACGCCTGTAGTTCCAGCTACTCGGAAGGCTGAGGCGGAAGGATCACTAGAGCCCAGCAGGTCGAGGCTGCGGTGGCTGGGAGCAGCCACTGCACTCCAATCAGGGCAACAGAGTGAGAATCCAACTCAAAAAAAAAAAAAAAAGAATTTAAACATTTACTAACAACCTATGGAAGTGTAAACTATCATCCACCCCATTTTAAGACAGGAGTAACTGAAGTTGAGATTGGTTAAGTCACTCCTTCAAGATCACTCTAAAACAGGACTCAATCATCTCATTCATCTGTGGGTACACACCACTACAAGTCACTTTACCTCCTAGGGTCTTAGTTTCTTCATCCATTGAATAAAAATGTCTGAAATATTCAGCCATATAAGACATCCATATTTGTCTCTTGGCTCTTGGGGTGTCTTCCCCACCAAATTATTCACTGAGACTAGACCAGGATACGGCACCATTGAAAAGGAGCATAAAGACAGTGGCTTGCTCTCAAACACGCTGTTCCAGGCAATCACATTAAAGATAGGTTGTGTTTGGTGATCTTCCCCATTTTCCTTTCAAGCTGGCTTGTGTGGACAGTTGGGTAGTCTCTCTCTTGGATCTAAATTATTTTCAAGTGGTTCAGATTTCCAGGATGGAAAGGATCCCTTTGATACAGATCAAGGTCAGCTTTGATCATTAAACTGTTTCCCACTTCTCTATGAATTGTTACCAAAGCAGGGAAACTGAGCCAATGCACTCACATCAGCTCAGAGGGTGGGTGCCGCGGATCAAGGCGGGGGAGGAGATAGCAGTCTCGCCTCGCCACATGAAGATACTGTTAATACCAAAATCCTGGGCGAATAGAAGTACTTTAAATAGAAATCAAATACTGCTACCCTTTCCTTCTCCCCCCGCCCACTCCCTTACAGATAAACACACAAGGTTTATGATTGGATAAAGGTTTGGTTTCATTCCAAGCATAAAAATGGGTTTAGAAGACTTCAGTTTCCTGTCTCCTAACTTTCCTGACCACAAATATTTTTTATTGTAAGCCTTGAAAGCAAAGGGTTATTTAATAAATTAACACTTCCAATGCCTTTGGTTCAACTCTCAGTTTGTTCTAAGCTCAGTTATTGGCTTCCTATTCATTTACTTAAGACTTTTAGTCCTGCCTTTTCTCTCTTTACCTAGAAAGCTTCAGTTCCTATCCTTGCTGTATTTTATGGTTTTACAATACTTTATTGAATAGCTGTATTATAATATTTCTGCCCTCCCCCTCTCCCAAAATAATCCTTTATGAGGAAGCATAGACAAAGTCTGGAATGTAGTGAAGTAAGCATAGCAGTCTTTATAGCATTTTACAAATTTCTCTTGGCCTCAGAAATCACAAAATAATCACACAAAGAAACCTAGCCCTTTGCCTGCAGGACAATGCATGGTTTTTTATTAAAAGAGGAATTTAAATTCCTCCTGTGCACAGACTGTTTTAACTATAAAGACTTAGAAAATTAATTTTTGCCTATAATCTCTTATAGATAATACTATAAAAATAGTTCCTCTTTAAGAAGCATATTTCATGCAAATATCAAAAAGCCTTTTATCTGTGTTCAAGATTTTTTGTTCTATTTCTGTCCCTTGTTTCCTTCTCTCAGCTGAGGATCAGACTTAGGGAGCTCTGGATCCCCTGGGCTGACTGCTGAGAGGCAGAGCCCAGGGGAGGTGGCAGTTCTGTCTGTTGGCCACTTTACAAGCAGAGAAACTGAGGAGCCTAGATTAACTTCCTACTATGTGCTGGGCACTGTGCCAAGTACTGGGGTAAAGGAGTAGTGGATTCAAGGGTAAGCAAGACAGGCTTCCTGCCAGAAAGATGCTGATGGTATGGAGCTAGAACAAGAGAATGGGCAGAATGAGAGGAAAGACAAAGTAAAATATATTTTAAGCAGTGTTGTCTAAGCTTCCCTCCCTCACAAGCCACCTTCAGGAATTTTGCACATCCCAATGCCACTTGCATTACTATTATCTCAATATATACATATATATATATATATATATATATATTTTTTTTTTTTTTTTTTTTTTTTTTGAGTTGGATTTTCACTC